>NC_051421.1:9677411-9689020 GCF_015228065.2 Penaeus monodon | reverse complement strand
TAATAATAATAATAATAATAACAAAAATAATAATAATAATGATAATAATAATAATAATAATAATAATAATAATAATGATAATAATAATGGAACTAAGAAAATCTAAAAGTAGCAAATTCTCTTTCTCCTTCTCTCTCTCACTCTCTCTCTCTTTCCTGCTATCTCTCTCTCCTTCTATCTCTCTCTCTCTCTTTCGCCCTTTCCCTCTCCTGAAACGGCCAAGTTGGTGCCACTGAAAAAAGGGCCAAGGACACTGCACCAAAATAGATACAACTGTTACAGCAACAATCCAGGTACAATCACAACAACAATAGAATTACAACAACCACACAATTTAACGCAACGCAAACGCAACAATCACATTTTAATACAAAAAAAAAATTGAATCTTCAGAAGCGCATCATTTATACCAATAATCAGAATACAATCATAATGGCTATGTAACAACGACAACAACAATCAGAGCACCAGTAATAATACAATGATCGATCAAAATGTGAAACAACAGAAACAATCATCAACAATTACATTGACAAAAAAAATTGAAGAATGAAACAATCACATAATCAAAATACAAATTTCATTTACAATCATAAATACAGTCAAAATACAACCACAGCAGCTTAATCACAATCACAACATCTGGGAGAATACATCAGTGACATCATGGAAAATGCAACAGTCATTTCAGTTATAGTTACAACTTCAACAAGCCACGATCACAAAAACAGTAAGAATGCAACAATCACACCAATGAAACACAACAATCACTGCAAGTGCAATCACTACCACAGCAGCAAAAAACAACAATCACTGCGAATACATTAACAACCACGGCAACAAATAACATTCACAGCAGGGAAACAACTACAATCACTGCAAATGCAATCACATCTACAGCGACAAATCGAAACCAGAACTGGAAAAAATCTCTGCAGATACAGTCACAACCACAGCGACAATTCACAGCAGAAATCAAGCACAACAATCACGACAAATACAATAACAACCACAACGACAATCACACCAGACAAAAACAACAACAATCACTTACCGAGAGCTATGTTTCCGACGACCCTCTTGCGTCGCGTTCCAGAGCATTAAGTGGATCACTGAATTCCTCTAGAAAATTCCACATGGATCAAAGTTTTAATGGTTTTGCTCTCTCAAGTGAAATAATGGGATTTAACCCTGCATGCTGAACACCAACTATTGCCGCACTGCAACTGTAAATTAATTCTCAAAGAAAAAAAGATGCAATAGATATTTGGAGCGAAAGGAATGGGTGTGTTTGTATGTACTGTTGTGCGTGGGTGATTGTGTTGATCATATGTGTGTACGTGTTTGGGTGATTGTGTGCGTGTATGTGTTTGGGTGATTGTGTGTAGCGTGTCTGTGTTTGGGTGATTGTGTGCGTGTATGTGTTTGGGTGATTGTGTGTAGCGTGTCTGTGTTTGGGTAATTGTCTGTAATGTGTATGCGTCTGTATGTATGTATGTGTGAGTGTATGTGTGTGTGTGTGTGTGTGTGTGTGTGTGTGTGTGTGTGTGTGTGTGTATGTGTGTATGTGTGGGGTGGTGTGTGTGTGTGTGTGTGTGTGCGTGCGTGTTTGCTAGGTAAATATTTAATATCTTGTGTGACTTCCTTATCTATGAATTTACGTTTGCATTGTTTGTCTCTCGGAAGTATAACCTCTCTCTCTCACACTTTCATTTATATGTAAAACCACAAAGTCGAACAGTTATGCGCCAACGCACACAATCACAAGGGTATATAGGCCTACATATTTTACCTCCGCCACCCACCCACCACCATGCGCAGAGACACTTCAACTTTATTTATATCATTGCTTTATCTTCACATCTTTGTATCATGAAACGCCACAGAAGAATAACACACGTCAGAATGCCGTAAGGTAATGGTACATATGTTAATGAGAACTGCCATTCCCCGCTATTTTAACTAGAATATTGCTTTTCGTGTTATTTTGTTTTGCTGTATATAGTTTTGGTGTTACTGTGGTTTACTTTGTATTTTATCTTACTGGGTTCCTCCAGGGTGGTTAATTTTCTTATTTCAATTTTGATATTTTTTCTAATTAATCTTGTGAATTCGACGTTTTTAGGAGGTATTTTATCCCCTATTTTATCTATCTATCAAACATCATCCAAGTATGGCTATCTCTCAGGCCTAAATTTGAAAATGAAAATAGCCTCGCCCTAGCATTTGACAAAGTCGGTGTACAAAACACGAAAAAAGTAAGGAAGAATGGTATGCGAATGGAATATGGCGCGTATGTCCGTAGAGTGATGCAATTACTACTACAGTATACCAACACAATAAACACTACAGATGTCAGGGTATAAATAAACACCTTTCCACGAAAAGACTTACAGTAAACAAATGAACGTCGAGTCACACTAACATAAAGGCTCAGAGCAGATATTATAGTGCTGTGTCAATTCAATGGACAGAGCTAGAGACATTATTAGAGAGTACATTTTTAATGGTATTTTTCCTGTAAACATTATTATATGTGTATATGTTTAATGCACTAAACATTCACTAATAAATATATATAAAAAATGTTAGGTGGGGGTAGCATCGGACTCAAGACGACGACAATCTGAGTTCGAGGGTTCGAGTCAACGGCCGGCGCGTTGTTCACTTGGGCAAGGAACTTCACCTCGATTGCCTACCTAGCCACTGGGTGGCCAAGCCAGCCCAAGTCAGTGCTGGTCCCAAGCCCGGATAAATAGAGAGAATGATTACCTAAAAGGTAACACCGTCACTCTCCGTGGAAAGGAACTGGGGACCCTACCACGTACTCACTCCAAGAGCATCACAACATGAAAACTACAATTAAGTATCATGCTGTGACCACGGCGGCTCAAACATGAACCTACCGTTAAAAAAATATATGCATATATATATATATATATATATATATATATATATATATAAATGTATATGTATATATATATGTATATATGTATATATATGTATATGTATATGTATATACATACGTATATATGTTGTATTATCATTACTGTTTATTTATTTATCTATATTTGCCCCTTTAGCGTTGCCACATCTGCAATACAAAAGGACATTCAGGAGATGTACAGGAGAATAATGAGAGCAGTATTTTCCGTTCAGCTCACTTTCTGCCTTCGTTAAAACCCTTAAGCTTCCAACAATGCTTACTTTGTATAAGGAGGGCTTGGGGGGTGGCTGCCGTTACAAGGAGATCCGTCTGCGTAAAGAAATAGTATGATGACGTGGGCTGAAGTCGCGCGGTCTCCCTTCCGGCCACAACGACAGCTCCAGAAATCTTTGGGACCGAGGTGGGGGTGGGGAAGGGTGAAGGAGGGGGATGAAAGAGTATTAGCAAGAGGAAAAATGTGGTAAAAGCATTTAGTGTTCATTTCCTAATGGCCTATTTATACCAAATAACCTGAGAAATGGGTTAAAAAAAAAAAAAAAAAAAAAAAAAAAAAATCCATCTTGTGTGAATATACCGTTTCGAATTCTCCGTACGGCACTGGTTCGAATTCGTAGCGATTGAAACTTTGTTTTTTTTTTTCTTTTTTCTTTTTTTTAAATGTTTTACTCTATAAACTAAAAGTAAAGGTTGTCTCATATCGATTAATCTCTCTATGTCATTATATTCAATGATACAAAAGTTGGCTCAGAATTCTTATTTTCCCACTTTATTTCATTTAAAAAAAATTAAAATAGAAAAGAGTCACTGGCCTAAATTGAAAAAAAAAATCCTACATATAAACAGATTTCTTTTAACCTTAATCTTAAGAAAAAAAAAGGTTCGGAAATTAAAGCTGGAGGCAACAGGAAACAGTGGCTCCTTAGAATCCTAAATATTATATAATTTTCATTTTCTTTCTTTCTTTTTTTGTAACAGGAAAGGGATCCTAACCTATTTCTAATATGACGGAATACAAAATACGGGAAATACTAATGCTACGAGAGATCAGTATGTATTCGAGAACAGACTGAAAGGGGAAGATATACGCATTGGCAGGGGCCAGTTTATATACGTCAGGGACAGGGCGACAGGGAGACAAGAAAAGCAACATAGTGGACCATAATGCAAAGAGGACAAGAGCGAGACCATTGACTATGAAGGGAATTTTCTGAGGGTGAGAGAGCCCACGACCGGAATGACGAAATTATCCCAGACCGGCTGTTGATCGCGCCGAGAACGATGACTACGATGAGGATGAGGATGTGTGTGTGAGTGTGTTACTTTCCTAATCTATTTATCTGTATGTGTATGAAACCCCAAAAACACCCCACACACACCACACCCCACACACACACACACACACACAACACACACACAAAAAAAAAAAATTTACAAAAACACACACACACACACACCACACAAAATAAAAAACATATATGTATTAATTTTTTTGTTGTGTGTGTTGGTGTGTGTGCGTGGGGGTGTGTGCGTGTTTTGTGTGGGGTTATGGGGTGTGGTTTGGGTTGTTTTGTCCCGGGCTTGTGGGGCTTTGGGCCTGTTATAAGGACACAATAAAATCAAAATATATGCAACACCGGCCAAAAAACACCAAAAAGATATATATAAAATATATATATATATATATATAATATATATAATATATATATTTATTTTTTTTTTTGTTTTTATTATGTTTTGTATTTTCCTTTTTGTTCTCGTTCCTCTTTTTATAAATAATTTTCATTCAATATTCCCTACCAACAGCCTCTTACACTTTGACACGAATCCACAGACTATGTCCCGTTGAAAGAGACAGAAGGGGATTGAACCGCACCTTTAAGTAATGTATAAATCGATATTACACTTTTAAAAATATCCCCAAAAGGGCCAAATCAAATGTAAATACTAATATTCAAACTGCCCGGTAATATCTAGAAATTCCATACATAGTGGATGTGACAACGCTGTTTCAAATCGAGTCATGGAAAGCTACCTTTCGCTTGAAAGTTTTATGAATATCACGATAAGGGAATTAAATGAGTATATATATCTTATATCATCATATAGAGCTTAGTATACTTTTGAAAATTACTTTATTATGTTTATATCTTTATAACCGTATAAAATCCACGCATGATAAGTGTCTTACTGTTTTCTTTATCAAGCAGCCAATATGTAATCGTCTTTTATTTCCGTGTTGACTAATCAAACGTTCCATGTTAATTCGTTAATGACATGCTAATTACGTCTGAGTTATGATTTGTGTGATGTCAGTTCGAGAGTTAAACGAGCAGCAAGATGTATAGTTATTTTAAAAAGTCTGCATATATATATATATTATATATATATTATATTATATAAAATATATATATATATATTTTATATATATATCATATATATTACAAAAACAAAAACACACACACACACACAAACACAATATATATATATATATATATATATATATGTATATAATATATATATATATAAATATATATATAATATATATATATATATCAATATAAAATATATATATATATATATATATATATATATATATATCAATACAAAGAAAAAAAAAACACAACACACACCACACCACACACACACACACACACACACGGACACACACAGGACACACACACATCCACACACACACACACCCCACCCCCCACACACACACACAACAACCCACACCACCACACACACACACCCCACACACACACACAAACTACACACACACACACACACACACACACACACAACCCCACACCCCACATACCTCCACACACACACACGCACACACGCACAACCTAAAATCAACCAAAACACCCCCACCCAACACAACCGTACCAAAACCAACCCACCACACACCCAACCCCACCAAGGCAAACACGAATAAACCGCCCAAAAACCGCACCCCACCATATATATAATTATTTATGTTATTAAATTATATGTTTTAATTCTATTTTTTTTTTTTTTCTTCTCTCTCCCCTTCCCTATACTTTTTATTTTATTGTATTTTATTATATTATATTTTTTTCCACAGACCACCAAATATTTTTATTTATGGGTTTGGGGTGTTGGGTGTTTGGATAGCTAAAAGATATCAACAATTCCCTTTTCCCAAACCCCCCCTACTCCTAAAATATAATTATTACCTATATATATTTTTACATTTATATTTCTTTCTTTCTCTATTATTTTTTTCCTTTCTATATTATATATATAAAAAAAAAAAAAATAAAAAAAAACCCCACACACACACACACACATTATATATATATATGTGTGTGTGTGTGTGGGGTGTGGGGTGTGTGTGTGTGTGTGTGTGTGGGGTGTGGTGTATTTTTATTACAAATAGAACATTTAAATTAGTTAAAAAAACTCCTGGGCCTCCTCCTCTTGTCCCCTCTCTCAAAATATAAAATTTATTATTATTATTATTATAATAAAAAAATAAAATTTTTAGATTTAAAAAACAAACAAACAAAACCAACAAGACAAACAAACGACATATATTTAAAATATATATATATATATATATATATATATATTATAATAAAATTTTTTTTTTTTGTTTGTTTTTTCTTTTTATTATTTTTTTAAAATTTATATATATAATATTTCCAAGTCAAATCCAAATTCCGGGTGAAGTTTTTTACCCGGGGCACTCAACATACCGGTGGGAGAGAAAAACAAAGATGTCTACAATGGCCCAATAAAATTTTTTATGGTTTGTTAAAAAAAAAACCCTTATGGGTTTTTTTCGAAGTTTATTATGACGGCCAAACTAAACAAAGGGTTATAAACCATAATAATAATATTTTATAATTAAGGGTTTATTTATAATATAATAAAAATAGATGCAAGAACAAGAGAGAAGAGAGGAGTTAAGGTACAAGAGAGAAAAGGGAAGAGAGAGAAGAGTGTTAAACGGCAAAAATTCCGGGGGTCACTTTTGGTCACAATTCTTATTTCACAAAATTTACCCTTCCAGAGCGGGGTAAAAAAAAAAAAAAAAAAAAGCACGGGGGGAACAGAGGAATGGAAGGGCAAAAGAAAGGTAAAGAAAAGGCAAAAAAAAAAAAAGAGAAAAATTAAACGAAGTTTGCCCTTTTCAATTTTCTATTTCATTTAATTTTTTTGTTCTTTAAAAAAAAAAAATTAATTTTTCCAAAATTTCCCTACCAATTTCCTCCAATTTTAAAAAAAAAACTAACCCTTTAAAAAAACCCTCTTCCTTATTCGCCCCCATCCTGGTTATACTAATGGTAGACTATTACCATAACCAAGGCAATCCCACCATAAAGCAGGACACATGGTTACCACCGGAAAAAACTGCATATATCGGTTATCCAGTATATACTATATGCATGCAATATCTCGAATATCATGAAAAGCCAACTCTTATGAAAAGCCGTTTTCATTAATTAACTATACATTTCATCTGAAATCATATCAACAAATACGTTTTTTTAAACAATACTGCATGGCAAAAATTTGACTCCAAAATCAAATGAATACCAAATATTACGGCGTTTAATGGGATTGAACAGAGAGAGCGCTGGAACATTTCAGGGAGAAAATGAAGTGATATGAAGTAATTTCCTGGAGTAGAGGCTTTGGCTTTTTTCTCTTTTTCCTTTTTCTTTCACTCTTTTTTGTCCTCTCTCTCTCTCTCTCTTCTGCTCTCTTACCCCCCCTCTCTCTCTTTTTCCTTCTCTCTCTCTCTCTTTCCTTCTCTCTCTCTCTTTTTCCTTCTCTCTCTCTCTCTCTCTCTCTCTCTCTCTCTCTCTCTCTCTCTCTCTCTTCTCTCTCTCTCTCTCTCTCTCTCTCTCTCTCTCTCTCTCTCTCTCTCTCTCTCTCTCTCTCTCTATCATCTTCTCTCTTCCTCTCAGAACGAACACACGCATGTAGGTTTTGCACATAGATATATGACTGTGTGCGTTTAAACGTATGTAGCAATATGTGAAACACATTAATGCATAAAGTTATTCTAATTAAAAAAAACAATGACATGCTGAAAATGTGTGATTCTAGAAGGGATGTGCTAGTTAAAATCACAATACAAGGTATAAGAATTCAAAAACTATAGTAGCGGTAATAACTGGAGCACAAGTAGTAATAATAATAGTGATGATAATAGTAATATTTATAATAATAAGGATAATAATAATAATAGTAATAACAATAATGATAATAATGATAATGATAATGATGGTGGTGATGATAATAATAGTAGTAATAATAATAATTGTGATAATGATGATGATGATGATTATGATGATGATGATGATGATGATGATGATGATGATGATGATGATGATGATGATGATGATGATGATGATGATGATGATGATAGATAATAATAATAATAATAATAATAATAATAATAATAATAATAATAATAATAATAATAATAATAATAATAATAATAATAATAATAAAATAATAATAATAATAATAATAATAATAATAGTAATAATAATAATAATAATAATAATAATAATAATAATAATAACAAAAGCAATAATGATAATATTGATAATAAGCATAATAATATAGAGAATATCTTCACCATAAAAGATATATTTAATCAGTTTCAATTATATCTTAGTCAGAAGATATAATGTGTTTCTCACGGTAATCGAAACCGATTAAATACATCTTTTATATTGTGAAGATATTCATTCTTATTCATACCTTTTCTGCATTTTCTAACATGAATGCGGTTCATGTTAATAATAGTAATAATAATAATGATGATGATAATAGTAATAATAATAATAATGAAAATGATAGTGGTAATAATAATAATGAAAATGATAGTGGTTAATAATAATAATAATGATAATAATAGAAATATAATCAATGATGATAATAAAACTATAATAAAAATTATTATAATAGCAATAATAATATCATTATTAATGATGTAAATAATGACAATATCATTAATGATGTAGATAATGATAATAATGATAATAATAATAATAATAATAATAATAATAATAATAATAATATATAATAATAAATTAATAATAAATAATCAATGATATAAAAATTATAATGATAATAATAATAATGATAATAATGACAATCATAACAATATTAATGAAGATGATAATTTTAAGAATAATGGTAATTGTAATAGTGATAATATTAACGATAATAATGATAATGATAATAATAATAGTGATAACATTAATAAAAATAATAATAACGATGACACTGATAAAAGATGATGATGATGATTATTATAATAATAATAATGAAAATAATTTAAAAAGCAACATCAACAAGTAGTAATAGTAGCATTAGTAATTATAATGGTAGTTGTAATATTAGTATCAGTAGTAGTTGTAGCAATAGTAATAACGGGTAGCTGTAGCAGTTGGAGTTGTTGTAGCAATAGTAGTAGTATTACAAGAAGTAGTCTTATAATAACTGTAGTAATTTTAGTAGTAGTTGTAGTAGTAATGGTATTAGTAGTACTGGTGGTAATAGTAGTAGTAGCAGTAATCTGATACTGGTGGTAGTAGTAGTAGTAGTAGTTTTACAAGAAGTAGCAGTAATAGCAGTAGTAATAGTAGTTGTAGCAGTATTATAGTAGCATTCATCATTAATATCAGCAGTAGTAGTAAAAGTAGTAGTATATTTAGTAGTAGTAGTAGGAGTAGTAGTACAAATAGTAGAAGTAGTAATAGTAGTAGTAGTGATAGTAATGGTAGTAGCAGTAATATAATAGTAGCTACATTAGTAAAAGTAATGATAGTAGGAGTAGTAGTAGCAGTAAGAGTAGTAGCAGCAATAACAATAGTAGTAGTAGTAATATTAGTAGTATTGGCTGTGGTAGTCGCACTAGTAGTTGTAGCAGCAGTAGTAGTACAAGTAGTAGTAGTAGTAGTAATAGTACATGTAGTATTAGTAGCAGTAGTAGTGGCAGTAGTAAAAGTAGTAGTAGTTCAGGTAGTAGCAGTAGTAGTTGTTGTTGTAAAAATAGTAGTAGTAGTTGTTGTAGAAATAGTAGTAGTAGTAGCAATGGTAGCACAATTAAAAGTAGTAGTAGTAGTAGTAGTAGTAATGATAGCACAATTAATAGAAGTCGTACTACAAGTAGTAGAGTAGCAGTAGTAGTAGGAGTAAGGCAGGACAGTCAGAAGTAGTATTAATAGTAATAGTAAAGATAGAAGTAGTAGTAGTAGTGGTACAAGTAGCAACGGTAGTACTAGTAGTACAAGTAGCAGTAGTAGTAGCACAAGTAGTAGTAGTGGTACAGGTAGTAGTAGTAGTAGTAGTAGTAGCACTAGTAGTAGTAGTACAAGCAGTAGTAGTAGTAGTAGTAATCGCAATAGTAAAAATACGAGTAATGGTGATAGTAGCAGTAGTACTAATAGTAATAGTAATAGCAGTAGTTGATATCAAACGAGGGGGGGGAGTCCGGCTGAACACTATACCCTAACCCATACTCAGTAGAAGCAAGCTTGAAGAGGCACCTGTTCCCCGCCAAATGTCAGCCCGATCCCGCACATCAGCAGCGTCATCCGGTCTCTCTAACCTCACTGAGCCTTGAGAGAAGCCCTAACAAGCTCCACCAAGCCTCAGCAAGCCCATCCGCTGTCTTACCCACAATGGGCTGCTTTCATGACTTAGTCACAAACTTGTTAACTTCTGGTAAAATTCGAGATAAAATTGCTCGTATTAAGATTTCACAAGAGCGGTATTAAACTTTTTTTTTATGTCTTCTGCTTCACCAAATTTGATCATCACCGGGAGAGCGAGGAAAGGTAAAGAAGAGAGGCACGATAAAGGGAGGAAGTTGTGGAGTTCACGGTTGTTTAAAAAATAGAGAGAGAGAGAAAAAAAAGGTGGGGGAAACAAAATTTGTACTAGTGATCTGGCTTTAAGTAGTTCAGTGTGGAGCCTTGGTTAAGTGCTTCGTGTTTGCCTCAAAGGTTTCGCTTTAAGGCTCATCTTCCACAAGTCGTCTCGGTGTCTGTATCATCTCGCTGCTTGCTTCTTCCCTGGAACAAATAGATTCTCTACGAATTTTCTGCTAAAATGATCACTTTTATGAGCATCGTTCTTAAGAGGAAGAGCATCTTGTTTTTGGTTCAGATTATTTATAAAATCTTGCCTATTAGGTGTTTCTAGCTAATGTATTGATTCATCGTCGCATCCACGCAGGTCTTTGAAAAGGATTCGAAGTGTATAAATTGTAAACGAAAAAGCGAAGGAAAGCACAAGACAATACACACATACGGCTATAGTACTGTGTTTCCCTGCTCCGCCCTTCGTTGTTCTCTTTACAACACAGCTCTTTATCAAAATGTCGATGAACAATAACATGTATCAACTCCTGACCTTTGCAAGTATTAAGCACTTCCCACGCCGTCTACAAACTAAAAAAAAAAAAAAGAATATACATTCATGCCAATGAAAAGAGTAAGACTCAGACATTTGGAGTACCTCATACGCCGTATGTAGCATTAACCGCATTACAATGTAGGGAAGGTATGGAATGGAGATGGAGGAACGTACTTAACCCTTCTCGGTCACGACTTCAGTATCCCTCTCTCGTATTTTCTTCCACTCACATTCGTTCTCGAAGTATCACTTA
>NC_051421.1:9662411-9664911 GCF_015228065.2 Penaeus monodon | reverse complement strand
TTTATCTATCATGGCGCCCATAGACTAACTGTTGATCCGAGATATAGCATTGTTAACCAAAAGTAATGGTGCACTATACTTCAAGACGATTTAGCACACTGTACAACTACATGGCTGGTGTGCGTTCTCGTTACCGGCACTAAATTACGCGGGGTTAGTGTCAAACAGGGGTAATAAATGATTTTGTCTATTTATTCATAATTTATCTTTATTTGCATTCCCATCGTTATTTTTAAAGGCCGTCGGAAAACGCGGCTCGTTTATACTGCAAAGATATGGTTCTTTTCATTTTTATCATATGCATTATATATGCCATAGATTTATTGAGAGACAGTTAGGTAGATAAATAGATAAATAGAGAGATATGTATATATATGTATACACACACACACACACACACACACAAACGCACACACACACGCATATATATATATATATATATATATATATATATATATATATATATATATATATATATGTGTGTGGTGTGTGTGTGTGTGTGTGTGTGTGTGTGTGTGTGTGTGTGTGTGTATGTGTGTGTGTGTGTGTGTGTGTGTGTGTGTGTGTATACACATACACACACGTATATTTGTGGGTATATATCTATATCCATATATATGTGAATATATATATATATATATATATATATATATATATATATATATATATATATATATGTGTGTGTGTGTGTGTGTGTGTGTGTGTATAACGGGTATAGAACCCAATTACATTGGCTTGCAGGGGTATTGATACTGGTATTCGGCTTGACTCTTTATTTCTGAGAGTTGACACCACGCAGTATAAGAACACGACATGTTTAGTTATACGGGTTATCGGGCCGCGCGGAGGTCACGGTCAGCTGCCCGGAGAGAGGGCGGAGCTGACCTTAGTGCGGTGGTAGCTTAGCACGAACTCTCGGTCAAACGAGGTCAGATATAAAATGTGGCGTTCGGCCGCTGAGCGGGTGGTTCTTATTTGGGACATTTGGATCCACGTGGAAAACAGCCACGTGGTCCACTGGTAATAGAAATAGAATTATCCACATCCTGTAACAGAAATAGAATTATCCACATCTTATATTGCTCGGCCACCTACTCGCGCCTCGCCCTCGAGGCGCCTTCAAGGGTGACCTAACTTGGCTGGTCGTCTCGTTCTCGTGCGTCGTCCTGGTGCCTTTTCGTGGCTTCTCGTCCCTGTCGTCCTAATCCTCCTGGTCCTCTGTGTAACTGTCCGTCCTCGTTCACACGTCCTCGAAAGTCTCGCAAAGGTCCTCCTTGACTTCGGATTCGTCTTGACCTCCTCGTAGTCCTGGCCCAGGCCTAACTCGGCGGCGTCCTCGTCCACACGTCCTCACAGATCTCGTCCAGGTCCTTCTCGCGTCCACACGTCCTCGTAATCTTCGTCCGGATCTACGGGCGTCGGGGCAGGGGCGGCATCTCGGGGCGGCTTATACCTGCGCTACGAGCTCCTGGAGTTGACCGGATCTGCAGGCGTCCGCCAGGCGTCGCCTATGCACAGCATTCTGGGGCGACTGGTACCTTTTCTGACGAAAATCTTGGTCCGTGGGCCTATGGCGATCTTCGATGACGTCCTTCTCACAGCATCCTAAGGGTCCTCCTTCGGTGCCGTGTCGGTCCGACTGCAATATAAAGTCGGGGAGCCAGATCATACACGTAAGGGCCAGAGTAAGAGAAAAAGAAAGGCAACAGAGAAGATGGGGTGGTAATTACCACTAGCCGGTTATTCATAACAATTTACGGTTTTTAATGTTGGTTTTTAACTTATTTTCGTCTTTTTTTTCATTTTGTGTTTTATTTTCACAAAGGTAAAGAAGAAAATAGAAGAGGGAGATGTCAGTAGCGGTCCGCATAGACCTATTTGAACTACCAACCATCTCTGATAGATATGAGAATAGATAAGGGAACGACATCGGCGATCCGCGAAGATCTATTTGAACCATAGTCGTCACACAGATAAGAAATATATGTAACTTGTACTTTATGTACGAACCACTCGTCACGACGGACAAAATTGCGGGCTAAAGAGATACATGATAAATCTTTACGCCGGCACTAAGACAGCAACCAGCCTTATTAATGAAAAAGGGTCAGTGTCTTTTGTCCTGCGTGTGTGAGTGAGGTGAAGGTGTGTGTGTATGCGTGTGTGAGTGACAGCTAGCGTTAATGAGAGGGAAGCGAGTGACCTCACACAGAGAATGAATCATAAACACGAAAATTAACGTTCACTATAACAAAACTGAAGTAAATTAGCAATGCTAGCTATTTAAGATTATTTCAACTACCACATTGAATTCAACATATAATGATATGCGACAGAATGTACGCATGAATGAATGGTGACATAAAAAAAATATTCGCCAATTTTTATCAAGCAAATCTTCTCGGGGTCAGAAATCTGAACTGCCGAGGTACATGTCTAGCTTTGCACGTCAGACTTCAATAAAACTCAATAACGGGGGGATCCTATACCCAAATGCCGT
>NC_051421.1:9624911-9637411 GCF_015228065.2 Penaeus monodon | reverse complement strand
CGAGTACACATTCAGCAGAAACTCACATTAATCCCTCTCGACATATCACTTATGTCAAAGAGTCATTCACACGTGTAGGTGCAGCGTGGGAGTCCCAGCCACCTGTCGGGCCGCCTACACACACCCAGCCTTCGGTACACGTGCACGGAATGTCATGTAAAGCCGATAATATAATGTTTAAGTGTACAAACCGGATGATGTTTCTTCTACTTATTATGATTGTTACTGTTAATGTTTTTGTTGTTGTTGCTGTTGCTGTTATTATCAAAATTACTATTGCTATTACTATGAATATATTTTTACTACTACTATTACTATTACCATTGCTTATTCTGTTACTATTGCTATTACTATTACCATTGCCATTATCATTACTATTATCATTACTATTGCTATTACTATTCTATTACTATTACTATCATTACTGTTGCTATTAAAATTAAAATCATCATTGCCATTAGTCATTACCACTATTAATAACTTATTACTATTATTTCCACTACTTACTACTGGAGTGTCTTATTTGTGTTATTCTGAATATACATGTTTTATGTATAACTTTCCTATTAATAAGTTAGGCAGGGCGTGGAGAGACAGTGAAAGTGAGTGAGTGAGTGAGTGAGTGAGTGAGTGAGTGAGTGAGTGAATGAGTGAGTAAGTGAGTGAGTGAATGAGTGAGTGAGTGAGTATGAGTGAGAGATTGAGTGAGAGTGAGAGTGAGTGAATGAGTGAGAGTGAGTGAGTGAGTGAGTGAGTGAGTGAGTCATTGAGTCAGTGACAGACAGACAGACAGACAGACAATCAGAGAGAAGACAGAGAGAGAGAGAGAGAGAGAGAGAGAGAGAGAGAGAGAGAGAGAGAGAGAGAGAAAGAGAGGAAAATTATGTATTCGCTCGCCGTATATGTCTGTGTGCGCCTTGTATATATGTATGTGTGTATGAATGTGTGTATGTGCGTATGTTTGTGTCTGCGTGCGTGTGCGCGCATACATACATACACTGTTTGTATATATGTATGCATGTGCGCGTGTGTGTGCGTATACATATGTTTGTGGGAGTGTGTTGACGCCAACGTTAAAGGGGAAGGACTTGCATCACTGCTGTCACCCCCTCATCCTCGCAGTCACCCTCTCTGCCATATGTATATTTCTACTGCGTTTTTGTCCGCTATATACTGTATGTTTACTAATCTCATCTGATTCACCTGCACACACGTAGTCAAACATACAAACACAAACATATTGATATAGATGTGCACACACACACACACACACACACACACACACACACACACATATATATATACATATGTGTGTGTGTGTGTGTGTGTGTGTGCGTGTGTGTGTGTGTGTTTGTGTGTATATATATATGCGTGTGTGTGTGTGTGTTGTGTGTGTGTGTGTGTGTGTGTGTGTGTGTGTGTGTGTGTGTGTGTGTGTGTGTGTGTGTGTGTGTGTGTGTGTGTGTGTGGATGTGTGTGTGGATGTGTGTGTGTTGTGTGTGTGTGTGTAGATAGGTAGGTAGGTAGGTAGGTAGATATATAGAGAGATAGGTAGATAGATAGATAGATAGTAACACGCAGAATGTTGCATAGATAGGTCGGTAAACAGAGAGACAAACAGACAGAGGCACCAGTTGATTGATATTTTGCCAGAGACGTAGATATGTTTGTGTCGTAAATAAAAAGACAAGTTTTGTCTTTCAGGGAAAATGACTGTGAGTTTTCTTTTCTATTTGTAGTGCTAAGTCACGTTCTTTTTAATCGATAAAATAAGAAAAAGAAAACATGTTATGAATTTCTGCTAAATTGATAAGATTTCCTCTTCCAGATCAACAGAACTTATTTGGAACCGCACTATATGTTGAATTTTATTATCTCCTAAACAGATATATATATATATATATATATATATATATATATATATGTATATATATATATATATATATGTATATATATATATTTTTTTATAAAATACATGGATAAGAGAAAGATTCAAGTCATTAAAATGCATAAAGTTTAATGTTATTACTGCACTTCATAGGTGTATCAAAGAAACAAACTGTATGAATCTCATAAAGTCAGTAGGTAAGATTAACTGTATATATTATGGGTTGTTTATAACGTCGTAAATGTTGCCAATGGATTCCTGCCGACAAAGCATAGCCGACCAGAGCCAGAAATAACGACTAAGAGCTTGCTATATAGAGGACAAGCAAACTGCCCTCTCCCTGGCTTCGTCTGTTGTATGTATTGCTGTCTAGCTTTCTCTAGCTTACTCTCACTTGCTCTCTCCCTCTCTATTTCTCTCTTTCTAGTTTTCTCTCTATCTCTCTGCCTTTCTGGTTTTCTCTGGTTTACTCATTCTCTCTCTCTCTCATTGTGCTTCTCTTGCTCTTTTCTCTGGTGTTCTCTTTCTTTCTATCCCTGTGCCTTTCTCTGATTTACTCTCTCTCTCTCACTCTGTCCTTCAATTTTCATCTATATTTGCCTTTCTCTCTCTTCCATCTCTTCCTCCTTCTCAAAAGCCCGTGCTATCTATATCTTGCTTCACGCTCTCCCTCTGCCTTCCTGCGAGAACGACCACCTCCTCAACAGCACCGAGTTATCGAACCTCCCCTCGTACTCCGCATGACAAGTATCGTGCATCGACACCTCATCCCCCGTGGTGAGAGCTTGGGCTAATTTCGCCGACTAAATGTTGGGAACATCGTTGGCTCTTCCTCTTGAGAGAGCAATTTGCAGAGTTACTGAGATGTTGAGTGTTTCTCAGAGCCGGATAATTTGGTTGTATTTATTGTTTAATGGATGTCGGATACCGTCCGTTCACGTGTGTGGCAAGGTACTCAGGTCTCGAAGGACATACGTGTTGCGTTCATGTTGTTGAAGTGTTTGGTTCTTGGGTGGGTAGAAGCTCTGTTTGATTGTTTATTTTCACTCAGGTATTAAAGTTTGTACAAAGAGTACAGACGTCTTCAGCGGTCTGGTGCTTTTCTATAATTTCCGAGATATGCCCTGAATTTTTTGGATGATGTGGTATATAAAGAGAGTACTAATATTTGTAAAGCTATATACATCCCGTTTCAAAGATAAATAGACGTGATTTATATAAAATGCACACATACACTTTTAAACAACGGTCAGTAGAGTGAAGCGTAAAAAACGAATTATTTATGATTCTGAATCCTTACTAATAAAACATGTTGCACTTTTACGCTGCTTTTAAAATACTTCAATAAACAATTTTTCATCTGAAGTGAAATCTTTTTATCGACTGAGATCGAGTATATAAAAGTCTGAGAGTAATGAGAGTTTACAGATCCTGATACCTTAAAATACTGTATTAATTTCTTAGCCGCGCTAACTTGATTTGGAAGAATAATCTTGTTCTATCTGTTTTATCATTATTATTTTACTCTCTTAAATATAAAGATTTTTAGACGAAAATAATAGAGATGAAATTACTGAGATAAAAATAACGTCACTTATACTTCAAGAGGCAGCAAGTAAGTGCGATACTTGTGGCGTGAGACATCATGTACTCAGAGACTCAGAGAGACACTGAACTTCATCGAAAGAACACGAACGGTATCTTCTTTCGAGAGAATTTTGGAGAAGGCACAGAGAAACCGTTACGCTACTCCCACTGACCTTGGACCCTAAAACGTGCAAACCCTTAAAGAACCCAGTCACGCGCGCTGAAATCGATCTCGTGAAAAGGACAGGTGGAAATCTACCTGTGTGCAACTGCAATCATATTTCTCTTTCATTTTAGGTCAAAGAAAACTAGCAAAAATATTGCACACTTTTTTGCTGAAGTATATTATTGTAGTTTAATTTGACTAGAAATTACATCTCGTCTGTGGACAAACTATAAAACATGTTGTTGTATATATATATATATATATATATATATATATATATATATATATATATATATATATATATATATATATATATATATATCACTGTGTGTGTGTGTTCAGTGAACCACTGGTGAAGGCGAGGTTTCAGGTAAACTTTGAACTCGAACGATGGTAGCGTGGTTCGATTAGAAAGAATAGCTCTGTTATTACGTTTATTCAATGGTTACAAACGCAACCTGACATAAATACAACACAGTACACTAGACAGGGTCCTACGACACAAACACTCACTAAGATATCTGATCACATGACCAGTCTTGACCTCACTGTTACTCTCACTGACTGTGGCTTTACATACTCTCCGACTGAGGGTGAGTACCATGATTTATGCATAATTGGAAGCGTCGGCGACCACCCCTAGTTAATACAGTAACACCTGCAGGACTGACCTGCGCTGACCTGCTGAGATCACTCGTCCTATCAATTATCTGTCCTAATCCCAAACAATAATTCATGCAAAAGTCAACCAAATGGCCTTCAATGAGGTTCAAGTATCTCCAAGTACCTACAATGTATATGTATATACATATGTTTGTGTGTGTGTGTGTGTGTGTGCACTCACACACAAACACACACATGCACACACACACACACACACATATATATATATGTATGTATATCATCATCATCATCAAGGGGCTAACGCCGACGGGGGCGCATGGCCGCATCCACCCTTCGCTTCCAGCCACGAGGATCCCTCGAGGCGAGTCTCCAGGCAGGCACACGGCCCATCTCTAGTTCCTCACGACAGGTCTCGTCGAGCTGCCCAAGCCATGATCTCCTAGGACGTCCCACAGGTCTCCTCCACCCAGGGTTGTCTCGCAGAGAGACAACCTGGTGGGCAGGGTCGTCCATAGGGAGGCGAGCTAGGTGGCCATATAGCCTGAGTTGGCGATCCCGGATTATGCAAGTAACAGGTCCCATGCCAGTCTCACGGTGTAACCGCCGGTTGGACACGTGGTCCTGCCAACTGTACCCCATGATCCGGCGAAGGGACTTGTTACAAAAGGCATCAAGGCGAGACTCCAAGGCACTGGATAGCGTCCAGGTTTCGCTTCCATAGAGCAAAACTGGAAGTATCAAGGCCTTGAAGACACGCAGCTTGGTCCTTCTGCATAGGTACCGACATCTCCAAACGCTCTTGTTGATCGAGTTCATGGCTCCTGTTGCCAGACCAATCCGTCTACTGACTTCCTGGTCTGACAACCCAGAGATATGGACTACGCTACCAAGGTATGTAAAACTTTCTGTGACTTCAACGTCCTCGCCGCAAGCATGGATCGACTGAACGGGTTCCCCTAACAGGCCCCCAAAATCCTGAATCTTGGTCTTGGTCCAGGAGACCTCTAGGCCTAGGGGCTTCGCCTCATTGCTAAATGCATCAAGAGCCGCCACAAGTGACTCCAAGGACTCAGATAGGATGGCAACATCGTCGGCAAAGTCAAGGTCCGAGACCTTAATATTGCCTAGTGTTGCTCCGCACTGACTTTGGCTAGTAGCTCTGCCCATTATCCAGTCCATACAAATGTTGAAAAGTGTGGGTGCAAGGACACAGCCTTGCCTCACCCCTGAATTAACAGGTATATGTACATATATAATTATATATTTATATATTTATCACACACACACACACACACACACACACACACACACACACACACACACACATATATATATATATATATATATATATATATATATATATATATATATATACTACTTGCCAAGATTAACTAGCCACTCTCGTACTTTCAGCTCAATTCGAAATTTTGGTTGTTACGTGGTATATACAGATGGAAACTTGATAAGATGAATGAAATATAACCTGAAATTTCCTAAGAAAGTTTTTATCATCAGCTTCACTGTTTCTATTGTTTTTTTTTTTTTTGAATTTTACATAAAATGCAATAAGATTAATTAAAATTTTTAGGTAGATTAGCGAGGGGGAGGCTTTGCCAAAATGCCCTTCTAGCCTCGCTTCGATTGTGGTTCTTCTTGCTTCGTTACTTCAAACAATCATTATTGACCAATTTATCGTAGTTTTCATCACATTTCACCTGTTTTATTTTTTTATTTTTTATTTTTCAAGCAAATTGATTTTGATTACTTAGGCCCAACTGAAGTTAATCTTTATTGTTATAGAGTATGGCACCTATTCCTACTCTAAGTATGGAAGACAGGGTGACAGTTGTTGTTCTCCACGAAAAGGCTTTTTTTTCAAGTGCCCTGTCCCACAAGGAAGTTGGCGATCATGGACTTCCATGATTTTCTTGGCAATTTAGAGCGGTGGTTTGCCGTTGCCTTCCGCCCGGTGTTTTTATCGAGTCACCATCTCTATTTACCCGGGTCTGGGACCGGCACTGACTTGGGCTGGCTTGCCCACCCAGCGGCTAGGTAGGCAATCGAGGTGAAGTTCCTTGCCCATGTGAACAACGCACCGGCCGGTGACTCGAACCCTCGAACTCAGATTGCCGTCGTAACAGTCTTGAGTCCGACGCTCTAACCACTCGGCTACCGCGGCCTCACGAAAAGGCTACAGCGGCAACAAAATTGCCGAAAGGAAGAAAGTAGCAAGATCTACTGTGCAGGAAAAAGCTAAGAAGCACAAAGAAACAGGAGCAGTAGAAGGCAGAGGCAGGAAAAAGAAGATAACAAAAAGAGACAGAGGCATTCTAGAGGCTGCATTACGAGCCAATGAGCTCAAGAACAATTTTGACATAGATTTGAGTGGTAGGACAGTAAGAAGACCTCTGGAGAGTGATTTAAAGTATCGTAGGGCCAAGACGCCATTGTTGACTGAAAAGGAAAGGAAGAAAAGTTTTGAATGGACAATCGCACACGGAGGTTTCAACTGGGAAAAAGTACTTTTCAGTGATGAGAGCAGATGTTGCTTCATAAGTGATAGGCCTATCAAAAAGAAAAAGAAAAGGAGAGGGAGACCTTCCTGTATGGCTTAAATCCCACACTTAAGGATAATGGTGGTATCCTGGTCTGGGGCTGCGTTACTTGTAACTTTGTTGACCGATTGCGCAAAATCAATGGAACAGTTGAAGGAGAGTATTACATTAAAACCTTAAAATACTGTGCGGTTTCATCTCTAAACCACTATCTTGAGGTTTGTGAAGAAGCATTCCAGCAGGACAAAGGTCCCTGTAACACTGCAAAGATTGTTAAGACCTGGATAGCCAGTTAAACATACCTGCTGACTATATAACTAAGTTGTATGAGAGTATGGAACGGAGAATCGATGGAGTGATAAAAACAAGACGATGCTGTAGCAAACATTATAGCAATTCTTTATGTAAAAGATGTTTAAATAGGATATAAATGCTCTAATTTGCATCTTTTATCATTCAGTGTATGTCTATGGCTTTACATTCACTGTGATTTTAAGGAAATGTGATTTTCTTAAATAAAACCAAGAAAATGCTTTCCCGGGAACTGTGGCCGGTTAATCTTGACCAGTAATACACACACACACAAACACACACACACACACACACACACACACACACACACACACACACACACACAACACACACACACACACACACACACACACACACAACACAACACCACACAATATATATATATATATATATATATATAATATATAATATATATATAATATATATATATATATATATATATATATATATATTATATATATATATGATTATTTATATATTATGTTGTATATATATTATATGTATTATATTATATATATATATATATATATGTATTATATATATATATTATTATTATTATTATTATTATTATTATTATTATTATTATTATTATTATTATTATTATTATTATTATTATTATTTGTGTGTGTGTAATCACCGATGCGGTGTTTTCGAACTACTTGCCGCCATGTTAACATCATGTATTTAACTTGGTCTTTATAGTGGCGTGGCTGACCAGTGATCCTTCATCAGGGAAGTAGTTGTTTAAGCAATCATTGTTAATGGTTCACAACCCAGTATCATATCTACGATAAACTCATCCACTATAGTACCTTAGTTTGACTTACTCATTATATGCAAATCCGTGTGTGCTTATGCGCGCGCGCGGGCGTGCACGAATGCAAACACACTCATATATATATATATATATATATATATATATATATATATATATATATATATATATACATATATATTTATATATATGGCTGTGTATAAATCATTATCTAATTCATTCATTTTGGTCACATGATGGCATCTTCCAACCGAGGTCCTGGGATGGTAAAAAATCACCCTCCCCTCGCGACGCGCAGGTAAGGGTAACCATAGGAGGCAGGTCAGGTCAGGTCGAGGCAAGCCAGCATATAGGAAATAGTAAATAATAATAAAATAATAACAATAATAATAATAATAATAATAATAATAATAATAATAATAATAGAGAAAACCAGTCATCTGTGTTGCAATTGCTAGTAAAGGCATAAATGCTTGAGGGAAAGGCACATGTCTGTCGCTTCAGGAAGAAGGAATGACGTAGTTACCACCATCTTCGACGAGTTTATCAGTATCTGCTGCTTTCATTATCTTGCAGACTCCGTACGTTGCCGCTCAAGATCTGCAATATAACTGCGTATATCTGCTCATTTGGAATACCCTTCATGAAAAAAAAAAACATAAAAAAGAAAAAGAAAGAAAAGAAAAGAAAAAATATGGCTGTACACTTACACATCTTTTGTACCCTGTTCATGTCGGACGCTCTTACCATTAGAAGTTCCTCTGTTCCTTTGTTGGAATATTCTGATTTCCCCCAACTACCCCTCCCCCCCCCTCACGCACAACCCCCACCATCTCCTCACCCCCCCCACACACAAACCCCAACCCCATCGCCCCCACTCTTCAAAAAAAAAAAAAAAAAAATCCGCAGAATTCACCAAGAGTCAGATAACATGAGTTACGTTTCCGCCTTCACAAACATGAGAGACATGAGACGTGCATCGTTGGAAGGCAGTGCAGACAAGTTCGACACTTTGGAATATTCAGTCGTCAGAAACTTTCGGCGAATTAGCGGGCGTGTATCTTGAAAATGCGCAAGAACGTCGAACAGCCTGCAGGAATGAGGCGACTCCTGACGTGGCATGTGGTGGGGGGGAAGGGGGGGGGGTAGGATGAGGGGGGAGGGGAATGGGGGGAGGGGGGAGGGGGAGGATGAGGGGGAGGGGGGAAAGGGGAGGAAGAGGTAGGATGAGGGGGGAGGGGGGAGGAAGAGGTAGGATGAGGGGTGAGAAGGGGATATGACGAGGGACTAAAATACGACGTTGCATATCAGGGTAAGAGGCGAAGAGGAGGGATGGGAGAGAGAGAGAGAAGAGATATGAAGAACGAGGAAGTATAGAAGAAAGTGAGAAAGCAGGTGAAGGGAGGGACATAAAAATGATTGAGAGAGGAATAGGATAATAGTTAGACAGAAAAATAGATGTGTAGACAGACAGGTGGAGAAGGGAAGAGAGAGGGAGGAGAGAGGGAAAGAGAGAGAGAGAAAGAGATAGAGAGAACGAAGGAGAGAGAGAGATAGAGAAGAGTAGGATAAGCAGAGGAGAAGGAGAGAGAGAGAAGGAAATGAGTAGAAAAAGAGAAGAAGAGTAGACGAAGATGAGAAGAGAGCAGGAGAGAAGAGAGAGGAAGAGAGAGAGAGGAGAGAGAGAGAGAGAGAGAGAGAGAGGATAGAGAGAGAGAGAGAGAGAGAGAGAGAGAGAGAGAGAGAGAGAGAGAGAGAGAGACGGAGGTAGAGAGAGAGAGAGAAGGAATGGTGGGAGAGAGAAAGAAGAGATAGAAAGGAGATGAGAAGAAGGAAAAGGAAATAGGTTGATGGATAGAGAGAGAGAGAGAGAGAGGAGAGAGAGAGAGAGAGAGAGAGAGAGATAGCAGAGAGAGGAAGATAGAAGATAGGAAGCCAGTGGAAGATGAGAAGATAGAAGAAGATAGATAGATAAAGAAGATAGATAGAGAGAAGAGGAGAGAGAGAAGAGAGAGAGCAGAGAGCCAGGGTAGAAGATAGAGATGAGATGTGGATTGAGAGAAGTAGAAGAGAGTAGGAGGAGAGAGGAAAGAGAGAGAGAGGAGAGAGAGAGAGAGAGAGAGAGAGAGAGAGAGAGAGAGAGAGAGAGAGGAGATCAAAGAAAGAAAGAAAGAGAGCGAGAGATACACTGAGCGAGAGAGCGAGCGAGCAAAAGACAGGCAGGCAGACGAAGGCAGAGAGAGACAGAAAGAGATCACGCTGCAAACAGGCAAAAGGTGTTAATCGTAGAATGTGCGTTGAAGGACAGTTACACAATAATGCATGTGGCTGTGAGACACAACACGCATTCAGAAACATGGTTGCGTGAAGGATGACAGTGCCGGCCTTATACTAAGAAGGAGGAAGTGGCGGAGTTCGGATGACCACAACGCAATTCAGTAAACAACGGGACAATGGTTCTGCTTTTGATAAAGGATGACAGTGCCGGGTCCTGGTTGACGTTAAGGTGTCTGGCGAGGCCGTGCAGAACAGACTGTCACACTTTATCGCCGTTGATTGTAGTGCAGAGAGGTGGGAGTTCGGGGAGTGCTACGTATGTGCAGTTGGTACTTATATTCTTACATGTGCCTACGTCTATGTCTTTGCGTATGTGTGTTTGAGTGTGTTTGTGTGTGTGTGTGTGTGTGTGTGTGTGTGTGTGTGTGTTTGTTTGTTTGTTTGTTTGTATGTTTTTTTTGTTTGTGTGTGTGTGTGTGTGTTGTGTGTGTGTGTGTGTGTGTGTGTGTTTGCGTGTCTGTGTTTGTGTGTCTGTTTGTTTGTTTGCTTGTGTGTGTGTTTGTGTGTTTACTTATGTGTGTGTTTTAATGTGTTAGTGTTTGTTTGTTTGTGTGTATGTATGTGTGTTAATGTATGCGTGCGTGTGCGTGGGGAGAGGCTGAGTATGGGAGGGAAGGACTAAACATGCAGATGCGTGTGTATTTGTCTGCATAGGTTCGCGTGCGTACGTGTCCAAATATTCATACAAAATATTCAAAGCAGAAATATTCGAGAATGCATATTACGCGAAACGATTCACCGACACACTGTTCATAATCTTCGTATCGTAAACGTGCCATTACTACTGTCACGATCAAAGTTAACATTCAGTGATAATCATAAAACTTCAGGCAACGGTGACCTAAAATCCTGACACAAAGGCGCGTAAGAATGATGCATTAGGCCATCAGTTCTTTGATATCTGCAAGAATAATGCATGAAAGACAGAGATCCGGGGGAGAGAAAAGGGAAAAAAATCCCTAAACTGCATGAGGAAGAAAAGAAAAGAAAATTATACGAGAAGATGGAAAAGAGGATAAAGTAAAGAATAACAAAGAAAAGAACGAGGAAAGGAAGGTTAAGGAGAAAAAATAGAAGATTGGTAATAAAAAGGAAGTATGAGAGAGAAGAATGTGGGTGTAGAAAGAGACAATAAATTAAAGGGATACAAAAAAAAGGAAAGAAGAGGAAGAATAAAGAGAGAGAGAGAGAGAGAGAGAGAGAGAGAGAGAGAGGAGACAATTCATATAAAGCAAGTAATTATGAGAGACAGAAGAAAGGAAGGACAGGAGGAGATGAAAAAGTTCAGGATCAAAAGAAATGTAAGAGAACAGGAGGGAAAAAGATAAAAGGGAAGTCGATATAAGGAACGTAATTATGGGAGGGAATACGGGAGGTGCAGAGAAGAAAATGAAACAAAGTTTAACAAAGAATAGAAGAAAAGGAATAGTAATAGAAATGATGGTCATAAAGAAAGTAATTATGAGACGAAAAAAGCGATAATAAAAAAAAAGAAAAAAAAAGGGTAAAGCGGTAGGGAAAAATAGAATGTAAGGTTTTTATATAATAATCTGGTAAAGAAAGAGACCCAATAGTTTAATGATGCGAAGGAAGTGACATTTCAAACAGTCATTTTCAATTCACACACAAAAAAAAATCCCCCCACCCCCGTATTGAAAATGATACCAAATAGCAATACACGATACAAACTAAGGAAGGGGGGGGGGTATAGACGAAAGGAGAAAGAAGAAAGAAGGACGTAAGCAAGAGAAAAGAATAGAAAGGCAAGGACTAAATAAAAAAAAGAAACTTGAGTGGGAAAAAGGAGAGAGAAAATGCGTAGGAAAGTGATAAATGACTCTAAGTGAAATGAGTGACGCAGACTTAATCACGAGGGGGACGGAACACTCTTGCGCTGTGAAGTGAGGTGTCATCATCAACACATTATTGCACATTATGAGAAGCATTATTTTCTTGCCGAAAAAGTTTTCTTGTCGTAGGAAAGAAAACGGGGGATAAATTACGAAGTAAGAAAGGACGAGAGAAAGAGATATTCAATTTCGGGAGGCTGATGAAAGAGAGTAGGGGAGAGGGGTAGTGATGAGTAGGGTAGATATGTGGAAAGAGAAAGGGAATCCGAGAGAGAATGGGAGGGATGAGGGAGAGAGAGAGAATGAGAGAGAGAGACAGAGAAAGAGAAAGAGAGAGAGAGAGAGAGAGAGAGAAGAGAGAGAGAGAGACGAGAGAGAGAGATTGGAGAAGAGGAGAAAGAAGGAA
>NC_051421.1:9599911-9607411 GCF_015228065.2 Penaeus monodon | reverse complement strand
AGGCTAGAGGTGGGCGCCCTAGAAGCAGATGGAGGAATATCAAGCAAATGTTATTGAAAATTATAAATCAATTGTTTTATCAATCAACTATAAAACAATTAGGAAGCTTGCATTGAAGTGCATGAGTATCATGAGCTAAAGAAAACCATTTCATACTCAGTGGCAACACCCCTCACAACTGACATGGGTTTGAGAAGAGGCATGGCCAATATTTAGTTGCCACGTTCCCTTATTGTGAGCAATGTTCTTCTTAGTCATTTATTTTCATTATTTGTTTCATACTGTCCATAGCTACTGAGACGGATGTGGATCCATTTTCTTTGCTGGCAACATCCGGCGGCAGTTAGCTTTATACTGCAGAATAAAGAGCGTCAGAAACCGCTTGGCTGTTTGATTGGAAGCACAACAGCACAGTCTCCGAGCTGACGGATGTCGGGCCCGGCAGATTTACGGGGTATTCCTACGTGGAAATCATTGATGAGATGTTTCTACCATCGGTGAGGGTGGGTGTTCCCCGATTTGGAGCCATTTTATCTCGTCCTGGATAACATCTCTGTCCACGCGAGCAGTGTCGTGAAGTCGTTATTTCGGCAATCCCATTGAATATATATATATATATATATATATATATATATATATATATATATATATACATATATATGTATATATATACGTGTGTGTACATATCTATATGTATATATGTACATATCTATATACATGTATCACACACATATATATGTAAATATATACATACACATGTACATACATACATATATATTTGTTTTTATACACACGCATATATATATATATATATATATATATAATATATATATATATAATATATATATAATATATATAATTATATATATATATATATATATATATATATATATTATATATATATATATATATATATATATATATATACATATATATATCTGTATTTACACACACACACACACACACACACACACACACACACACACACACACACGCAAATGCACACAAACACACACACATGTATATATACATATATATGCATATATTTATACACATATATGTGTGTGTGTGTGTGAGAGAGAGTGTGTGTGTATACATATATATGTATATAAATATAATTGTGTGTACACACACACATACACACACACACGCGCGCGCGCGCGCACACACACGCACAAATATATATATATATATACATATATGTATACATATATGCACATATATATACATACATATGGATATATATATATATATATATATATATATATATATATATATATATATATATATATATATATATATATGCATTCATACACACACACACGCGAACAAACAAATATGTTTACCGTTGAGAAAAAACCGTCCACTGTAGCAGTAAAGGTCGACATGAGAGCAAAGACGGCGTGTTTCCCCTTTAGTGTCTCGATGGTTCCCGCTGGGATGTCCAGGTCCACGAAGGCCTTCCTCGCCAGAGCGCCGTAGAGGGAGTGTGGCGGGGCCGCCTGGGGGAACAGGCGTCTTGAAGGCAACCGGAATACCTATAGCACTTGGTTTCTCAAATATATTTTCCTTTGTTTTCATTGTTATTAATGTTATTATTATGATGTTTCGTCATCATCATATTATTATTGTTATTATTATCATTATTATTAATATTATCATTGTTATTATTATTATTATTATTATTATTATTATTATTTTATTATTATTATTATTATTATTACTAGCTCTGTTTTTTTTTTTTTTTTGCATAGTCAATGTCTAGGGATGCTAAATTATTGCAAATTATTATAATTGGTGTTTATCACATATCCGCCATTGCGTTTAGGTTTCTGTGTCACTTTTATTTGAAAAAAAAAAAAGAAAAACGAAATTTGATATATCTCTCCCCTTCCACACTAATAATAATTTTAAAAAAATCCTCACCATGAGCAACTGATGGGCTACGTGGCTTCCGGGAGACCAGATGGGCGCGTCTGATTCGGCCAGTTCCTCCAGGTTGTTGAAGGGCAGCTCCAGATTCGGCAGGATGAGCATGGCCTTGAGGTTGCCCCGGTACACGACGCCCAGGATGAAGGCCACTAGCAGCCACAGGCCACCGACGATTCTTGGGGCGTATCCCGTAGGCTCCCAGGAGACAGCTGGGGATGGGGAGCCATCGCGGAGGGGAATGTGGAGGCACCGATGTGCTCTTGTATGAGGGTGATCAGTGCGTGTGGAGTTGCACGCAAACAAACACACATTTATGTATATGCATGTATGTGTATATGTATACACACACACACACACACACACATGTATGTATATATATATATATATATATATATATATATATATATATATATATATCACAACATGTATATTTTATATAATATCACAATGTTATATTATATATGTATATATACATATACATATATACATGTATACACATTTATATATATACGCACACACACACATAGAGAGATAGATACATTGATACACAGATTGATTGTCATATTATCATTATTTCCATCCGAAAAAAATGCAAGCTTTTTGACTGAAAGTAAAAGTCGACTCACGCTGACTGATCAAATGGCTCATTGTCCACAGCAGGGACCGCTCAACTGCCCGCTCTCTAGCGTTGTCCCCCCTTGAATCATGCCGTTTTCTCTCTCTCGTCCTGTCGTGAAAATGGGGAAACTATAACAGCCATGATATACATTTCTTTTCGTTTTGAGATATCAGTGTGAGGATTGTCTGTGAGTGAGATAATTCGTTGATAGGTTTGTACATAAACAGATTTATTGTGAGAAAACGAAAAGAAACAGATATGAATCGATTGATGTATACGAGACAAAGTAAAAAGAAAAACCTTTGTGTGTGTCTGTGCATAATACATACATCTACATGTGCATACATACCTACACACACACACACACACACACACACACACACACACACACACACACACAATATATATATATATATATATATATATATATATAAGAATAGAGTAAGAGAGAGAGAGAGAGAGAGAGAGAGAGAGAGAGAGAGAGAGAGAGAGAGAGAGAGAGAGAGATTACAGATAGATAGAGAGAGAGATTAAGAGAGATAGAAAGCAAGAGATCCAAATGATCTGACAGATGCCGAGAGAGAACGCCACGAACGCGACCGAGCCGGCACTCACAGGCGGTGGCCGAGGCCTGCGTATGAGCGGAGGATGAGCCACGTCGAGACACAGACGAAGATGGCAGCAAAGAGCATCACGAGCCACAGCTGTTGAAAATGTAATGGTGACGGAATATCTGATAATTACAATCGTAACGATGACAATCACGATATCACCATTGATAATGAAAATGTTAAGCCAGCAGTGCCTATTATTGATAATAACAATCGTAATAGTAATAGCAATGATATTGATAACGATAACTAAACCAATGTGTCTAATACTGATAATAACAATCACAATGCTATAATGCTGTCATCATTGATAATGAAAACAGTAAACCAATAGTTTCTAATACCGATAATAACGATCCTAATGGTAATATTACTCTTGATGAGGGTATTGGTATTAGCAATACTTAAAATGATATAAGTAAATGATAATTGCAGTTATAACAACAGCATTATTTGCAATTAAGGAGATAAGCAATATCAGTGGCAATGATCGTAAAGTATGATTTTCAGGATGTTATCGATAATGATGATTATCATAACGATGATAAGGATAAGGATGTTGGCAATTGTAATGATAATGATAATGATTTAAAAAGTGATGGTGATGATTAACAATGGTGATGATGATGATGACGATGATGATTATGATGAGGATGATAAGGATGATAATGATATTAATGAAAATGACAATATCATCATTATCATAATGATAATTATCATCATTATCATAATGATAATTATCATCATTATCATAATGATAATTATCATCATTATCATAATGATAATTATCATCATTATTATCATAACAATGACAATATTGTTATCGATTATAATAATGATTAATGACAATAGTAATAATGTAATAATGATACTACTACTACTAATAATAATAATGATAATGATAATGATAATAAAAGTAATAATAATATAGATGACGATGATAATAATAATAATAATAATAACGATAATGATAATAATGATAACGATTATTATAGTCAAAATAATAATAATGATTATGATGATGATGAGAGCAATAACAATAATAATAATAACCATAAAACAATAATAATAAAAATGATGATAAATATAATAAAGACAATACATATGATAATAAAAATAGTAATGATAATGATAAAAATAGTGATAATAAAACTAATGATAATAAAAGATAATATTAATGATAATAATAATAATAATGATGATGACGATTGTAATAATGATGATGATAATAACAATGATAATAATAATCAAATAATAATGATAATGATAATAATAATAATTATTATTATAATGATAATAATAATAATAATAATAATAATAATAATAATAATGATTAATACTATCATTATTATTATAGCAATTATTATTATATCACTAACGATAATGACAATTACGTTAATTTCTATGATAACGATAATCATCACCAGCTTGATTATGACAACGATAATAATTATTTAAATTATACTCATCATCTTCACTATTCTATATAAATTATGATAATTACTGATAACAAAAGTGATAACAGTAACGGACTCAGTGATGTCCAACAACTCAAGACAATAAATCACATCGTACTGTGGGTGAAAATGGCTTGATGAAACCCTTAATGTCGGATTTCAGGCTCGGCAGCTTGTAGGCAATGGCGAATTCATCAATGAAAACCGGTTCTGTGAAGTCGATGGCTGTGAGACGTTCTGTGGTGATGCTGAGCGGGACAGAGATGTCAGCTTCCTGTAGAGAAAAAGTAAACAGAGACTTGCTATTCTTTGGATATTTCGATATTGCGTAGTTTTGCTTAGAATTGAATTGTGGTCTGTGGGGGTATGAAGCATATATATATATATATATATATATATATATATATATATATATATATATATATATATACATATATATATGTGTCACATATTGCGTATGATTGATATTGATATGAAGTATAATGGTTCTGGTTTGTTAGCTTTTTGGGTACGAGACGAGTTTGACTTTACGTTACATATAAGTAATAGTAACAAGAGCAACAAAAATATGGTTATTATACTATAATTGGTTTATGTGTACTAGAGTGAATGCCCAGAGTGATCTCCTGTGCAGCCTGCAAGTAATCAACAGGCAATAAAGGAGAGACTCACCCCGCGAGCTACAAGACCGATCACGCCCTGCCATGACCCGTTGGGGAGCTTGTGGCCGTAGAGTCGCGGTTCAGGGACCACCCACTCGTAGCTGCCAAATAACAAGAAGAAACAAGGGAAAATTAGGACTTAGAGGGACCTTATAGAAATCGTAGATAAGCTTATAGACACACCAGACCTATAGAAATCGCATGGAAAACATCAAACATGCAATTAATAATTACTAAAGCTCATAAGACACGTTTTGAATCTCTGGTAGTATACTTATATAATGTTACTTTGATGTCAATACTCTTTGCAACTCCAGAAACGTTTTTTGCAAGAACAAAGACCAGTCTCACCAGCGATTGAGGTAAGCCATGAGCATCGGAAACAGCTCCTTCATTATGCCTGTGATGACGTAAGGAGGACCACCCTCTGCCACGGTCACAAGAGGTGGGCTCTAAGATGGTGTGGATAAGAGAAAAGAATAACATCATAAATGATCGGAACGGGTAGGGTGGAGCGCACACACACACATCCACAAACACGTATACACACATACATACATATATACATAAAAACATGTGTATATATACACACACAGATAGAGAGAGACAGATATATAGATAAAGAGAGGGAGAGAGTGGGAGAGAGAGAGAGACAAAGACAGAGAGAGACAAACAGAGAGAGACAGACGAGGAGAGAGAGAGAGAGAGAGAGAGAGAGAGAGAGAGACAGACAGACAGACAGAGACAGAACATCAAGAAAGAACAGGAAAAAAAGCAGAACAAAATCTAAAAGGAACACCAGAACGAACCAAGAACGCATATAGCAGACTCTCTAACAAAAGAAGCTTACCGAAACCGCTGCAATCCTAATACAGCGATTCTCCTCCTCCATCCTGACGGTCTTGGGTCCCAGAACACGCTCGACGGCCACTTTAACTGACCCCAGATCATATAATGCGGTTCGGAGCTTCTGCTGCAAACGAGATTCGTCCTTATTGATAACCTGGAGAATAATAATTTTCCTTTGCTTATAGAATGTGCTTTTTCTTATGATAATGTCATCATATGATTAAAAAGAGAAGTCTCCATTTACAGATTGATGTCCATTTTAATAGGCAAATAACGATGGAATGATTTTCTCATTTTGAAAAAAAGATATCTGACCCTCTCATTCTCATGTTTTTTAGACGACAGCCATTGTGACACATCTGACCATTCTTGATAGCGAGAGTTTGTAATTGAATCCTGATGGTTTTGAAATTATTCAGCACATTTATGTCTTCCCGAACTAGCTCGTTTGGAGGTCAGAGTGCTAAAGGTTACCTGCTTCAGGCAATAAACCAATTTCTGAATCCCACACTTTAAACTTCTCTTTACCACGCGGGATACTCGCCTATAATCACTTGTCTTTTTGTGTCTGTTTCATAATTATAAGTTATTCTGCTGTTATCCATCCTTTGTTTCCCTCTCTGCCTGCCTGCCTGTCTGTCTGTCTGTCTGTCTGTCTCTCTGTCTATCTATCTATCTATCTGTCTGTTTCTCTCTCTCCCTCCCTCTCTCTCTCCCTCCTTCCCTCCCTCCATGTGAAAGAATTGATGATTTTTGTTGTGGTTGAATTGCAATTAATTTATATGTCAGTCACCTAAAACAAAAATTCTCACACATTGTTTAATTAATTGTCATCCGAATGATATAACCCTATAAACTGACGGTTAACCTCATTAATACAAAGAGCTTATTTAAAATCAGTTTCGATAAGCAATCTCTTTTATCAGTCTGACATATATAATTGTTAATTAAATAAATGAGAAATTAAATTTTTCTCCACCATTTTCTGTGTGTGTGTGTGCTCGCGTGCGTGCGTGTGTTTGCGCTTTTATGTATAATAAAATCTAACAGATTTTTAGATGATATTATAAACGAGGTAATTGTCGTTTTCTTCAATTCAAACATTGCAAATATTCATATATATATATACATATATATATATATATATATATATATATATATATATACATATATACACATATAACACACACACACATATATATGTACATATATGCATACAAAAAAAGAAAGAAGAGGAAACCCGTTTGGGGTACTGTTAGATTTCCCGAGCAACCTTGGGACTGCACAATTATATTCAGCTTCTCACTGTTATATCTACGTTACTTGATGCAAAGTCAGGCCAGAGAGAGGCCAAATGGAATCTCATCCTC
>NC_051421.1:9589911-9592411 GCF_015228065.2 Penaeus monodon | reverse complement strand
GTGGTTCTTAGGAAGCGTTCCGGTAGGATATAAATTTTGCAGCTTCCCGACTAGAAAAGAAAGGAATAATAAGTCTTAGCATCACAACGCACATGAACTTTATGTAATTTTTTTACCATATACACCACAACACACATTTTTAGATATATACACTTGCTACAAAAATCATCTTTACTCGGGAATAAATAAAACCGAAACGATCACTAAAAGTTAATTCGGAAAGGCTGGTATTTGTTGTTTTCAAAGTTCGGAACAGGTGAAGCTTCGTAATGTGTTTGAATAGTATTTCGGAGTTGATATGGCTAGGGCCTCGTATCATGGCAATATTAGCAATGGGGACTTCATAGACCATTCGTATCGTCATAATTATGCTTTGATAGTAATTATCAAGAGCCAAAATATCACGATTATGTATTTCGAAGCCAAAATTTTTACTGTGGATCCAGTGACACCAAGCAAGTGGATCCACCAGAGACAAGGCTAGAGATGGAAGCAGATGGGGGAATATCAAGCAAATGTTACTCAAAATTATAAATTAATTGTTTTATCAATCAACTTTAAAACAATTACGAAGCCTGCATTGAAGTGCATGAGTATCATGAGCTAATGAAAACCATTTCATACTCAGTGGCAACACCCCTCACAATTGACAGGGTTTGAGAAGAGGCGTGGCCAGTAGCTAGTTGTTCCCTTATTGTGAGCAACGTTCTTCTTAGTCATTTATTTTCATTTTTTGTTTTAAACTGTCCAGAGCTATTGAGACGGATGTGGATCCATTTGGGTTTGCTGACAACATCCGGCGGCAGTTAGCTTTATACTGCAGAATAAAGAGCGATGCACAACAGCACAATCTCCGAGCTGACGGATGTCGGGCCCGGCAGATTTACGGGGTATTCCTACGTGGAAATCATTGATGAGATGTTTCTACCATCGGTGAGGGTGGGTGTTCCCCGATTTGAAGTCATTTTATCTCGTGCTGGATAACATCTCTGTTCACACGAGCAGTGTCGTGAAGGCGTTATTTCGGCAATCCCATTGAATATATATATATATATATATATATATATATATATATATATATATATATATATATATATATATAAAATACAATTAAGTATCATGCTGTGACCACGGCGGCTCAGACATGAACCTACCGTTAAAAGAAGAAGATGTATATATGTATATATACATATCTGTCTTTACACACTCACACACATGTATATATGCATATATATGCATATATATATACTATAGCATATACATAAGTACCAGTGGACCACGTGGCTGTGTAGCACATACATAAGTACCAATGGACCATGTGGCTGTTTACCACATGGCTCCAAGTCCCAAATAGGAATCATTCACTCAGCGAGGGCGTAGATGACGATGTTATCTCATCTCACTTGACCCGTCAGTTCGTGTCCAATGCGCAGCGTGGTAAGTCGGCCTAGCCTCCCCTTCCGGGCGGGTTGACCGCGACCTGCGCTCACCGCTATTACCCTAAGCCAAGTCGTAGCATCGTCGTACCGTGTGTTCACCCCTTTACATGTGTTTTGAGTCCCTGTCAGCCACTGTACTAGAGTCCTTCTGAGACCTTTACAATCTGGTAGCAGCTGTGCTGTTGCGTCCTTTTGGCTCGCAACACGAACACACGAAGAAAAACTGTTCGACTGCTCCAATAAATGTATAAGAAAACAAAACCATGTAAGTATATGTTTGGGCCCCCTTTTCTTATTTCTTTTCCATTCTTCTCCCATAAATGTGTTAAGCCGTCAGTTTTGTGGGTAAAAAAGCTAAATGACAGCAAATGGCACTTTCTCACACTATTCCCTTCACCTCAGATCGCATTTCCATGTGATCAAGTATGTGGTCAATAAACATGAATATCGTTCGTTAGTTAAGTAGTTGATTAATTTCTCTCGTTTTTAGAAATTTATTTTATTTCAACTGCAACGAATTTAACGCGTTCATGATTTTATCTTATCGTGAATATTATTTCATTTTATCTCGTTCCTCCTCCCCTCGCCCAGACCTGAACGCGCTTTCTCTTTCGCTTGTGGTCAGTCGGTTGTGGTCTTGACCTGACCTCACCTTTTCCTTTTTCCGGTCAAACCTAGGAGATTAACTGTAGCATTGTTACATTGCTTCTGGTGACACGTTCTATCGGCGCTAGAAAGGAGCTTGTAACGCAATTTCATAAATTATTATTTTGAGTATAGCATAGGATCTTCCCTATATCATAGCGCACAGGATTGCCGATATATCCCGGGGTTGCGTAAACGCCTAATAGATCTGCGTTCCGACGTTCGAAAGTAGGTACAGGGAAAACCAAAGTTATTCATTTGATCGGCAATTTTGAGTCGATGTGACCCACAGTTACGTCCATTAATTAATGTAGGACTTGGGTTTAAGCTAGAATCATTATTCGCTTATTAATCACACCCTACTCACCCTCTTGATGTCGCTTGCATGTTTTGGGTATATCCCAGGTGATCTTGTG
>NC_051421.1:9574911-9584911 GCF_015228065.2 Penaeus monodon | reverse complement strand
GATAACGATTGTAATAATGATAATGATAATAATAATAATCATCGAATAATGATGATAATAATAATAATGATAATAATTATTATTATTATTGTTATTATTATTATTATTATTATTATTATTATTATTATTATCAGAATGATTATGACAGTGATATTAATTATTTTGATCATACTCATCATCATCACTATTCTGTATAAATTATGATAATTACTGATAAGAAAAGTGATAACAGTGACAGATGTCCAACAACTCAAGACAATAAATCACATCGTACTGTGGGTGAAAATGGCTTGATGAAACCCTTAATGTCGGATTTCAGGCTCGGCAGCTTGTAGGCAATGGCGAATTCATCAATGAAAACCGGTTCTGTGAAGTCGATGGCTGTGAGACGCTCTGTGGTGATGCTGAGCGGGACAGATATGTCAGCTTCCTGTAGAGAAAAAGTAAACAGAGACTTGCTATTCTTTGGATATTTCGATATTGTGAGTTTTGCTTAGAACTGGATTGTGTTCTGTGGGGGTATGAATCATATATATATATATATATATATATATATATATATATATATATATATATATATATATATATATATATATATATATATATATCACATATTGCGTATGCTGTTCCTGATATGACGTATAATGGTTCTGGTTTGTTAGCTTTTTGGGTACGAGACGAGTTTGACTTTACGTTACATATAAGTAATAGTAACAAGAGCAACACAAATATGGTTATTATACTATAATTGGTTTAAGTGATAATCCGGTTAGCATAGAAAAAAAGCTCATAGCTTCTTGTATGAAATAGCATGAAAGAGGTTTTTACACCCTGTACTGAGGCATGAATATCTTTATGTGTACTTGAGTGAATGCCCAGAGTGATCTCCTGTGCAGCCTGCAAGTAATCAACAGGCAATAAAGGAGAGACTCACCCCGCGAGCAACAAGACCGATCACGCCCTGCCATGACCCGTTGGGGAGTTTGTGGCCGTAGAGTCGCGGTTCAGGGACCACCCACTCGTAGCTGCCAAATAACAAGAAGAAACAAGGGAAAATTAGGACTTAGAGGGACCTTATAGAAATCGTAGATAAGCTTATAGACACCCCAGACCTATAGAAATCGCATGGAAAACATCAAACATGTAATCAGTAATTACTAAACTCATAAACACGTTTTGAATCATTGGTAGTATACTTATATAATGTTACACTAATGTCAACACTCTTTGCAACTCCAGAAACGATTTTTGCAAGAACAAAGACCAGTCTCACCAGCGATTGAGGTAAGCCATGAGCATCGGAAACAGCTCCTTCATTATGCCTGTGATGACGTAAGGAGGACCACCCTCTGCCACGGTCACAAGAGGTGGGCTCTAAGATGGTGTGGATAAGAGAAAAGAATAAATCATAAATGATCGGAACGGGTAGGGTGGAGCACACACACACACATCAACAAACACATCTACACACTACAACAAAACATAATATATACATAAAACAACATATAGTATATATATAATACACACACAGATAGAGGACAGATGAGATAGATAAAGAGATAGAGGGAGAGAGTGGGAGAGAGAGGTAGAAAGAGAGAAGAGAGAGACAAAGAGAGAGAGAGACAGACGAGAAAGAGAGAGAGAAAGAAAGAGAGAGAGAGAGAGAGAGAGACAGAGACAGAACATCAAGAAAGAACAGGAAAAAGTCAAAACAAAACAAACATAACATGAAGGGAACACCAGAACGAACCAAGAACGCATATAGCAGACTAACAAAAGAAGCTTACCGAAACCGCTGCAATCCTAATACAGCGATTCTCCTCCTCCATCCTGACTGTCTTGGGTCCCAGAGCACACTCGACGGCCACGTTAACTGACCCCAGATCATATAATGCGGTTCGGAGCTTCTACTGCAAACGAGATTCGTCCTTATTGATAACCTGGAGAATAATAATTTTCCTTTGCTTATAGAATGTGCTTTTTCTTATGATAATGTCATCATATGGTTTAAAAGAGAAGTCTCCATTGACAGATTGATGTCCATTTTAATAGCCAAATAAAGGAAAACGATGGAATGATTTTGAAAAAAAATATCTGACCCTCTCATTCTCATGTTTTTTGACGACAGCCATTGGGACACATCTGATTGTTCTTGATAGCGAGAGTTTGTAATTGAATCCTGATGGTTTTGAAATTATTCACCACATTTATGTGTTATCGAACTAGCTCGTTTGGCGGTCAGAGTGCTAAAGGTTACCTACTTCAGGCAATAAATCAATTTTCTTAGTCCCACACTTTGAACTTCTCTCAACCACGCGGGATACTCGACTTTAATCACTTTTTGTGTCTTTCCGACTTAACTTAAGTATAAGTTATTCTCTTGTTATCCATCCTTTGTTTCCCTCTCTGCCTGCCAGCCTGCCTGCCTGTCTGTCTATCTATCTGTCTGTTTCTCTCTCTCTCTCTCTCCCCTTCTCTTTCTCTCTCACTCTCTCTCCCTTTTTCTCTCCCCTCCCCTCTCAAAGATTAAACAAATAAGAAGTTAAATAAATACAAAAAAAAAAAGATAATTTTTGTTGTGGTTAAAATGCTATTAATTTATATGTCAGTCACTTAGAACAAAAATTCTCACACACTTTTTAATTGCCGAATGACATAGACTAATAAACTGATGGTAAACCTCATTAATACAAAAAGCTTATTTAAAGGTAGTTTCGATAAGCGATCTCATTCATCAGTCTGACATATATAATTATTAATTAAATAAATGAGAAACTTAATTTTTCTCCACCATCTTGTGTGTGTGTGTATTTATGTTCGTGTGTGTATGTGTGTTATCGCTTGTGCGTGTGATGTGTGTGTCTTTGTGTATGTGTGCGTGCGTGCGTGTACGCTTTTATACATAAAATCTTATAGAATTTTAGATGATATAAACTGCCGTTTTCTTGAACTGTTGCATTACTATTACAATAATAAACATTGTAAAAATTCATAATATATAAATATATATATATATATATATATATATATATATATATATATATATATATATGTATGTATGTATGTATGTCAGGGTTCGACTTGTGAAAAGACGAAGGGAATCAGAGCGGTCAAGGTCAACGGAAAAACACCAGAGGAAACATACGGAAAGGTTTACTGATAAAGGCACTAAGTTACACTACACATATACATAAGCAAATATGTCCAATCAGGAGCGTGGGGGAGAGAGAGGATCCAGCGGAACAGGCGAGGTCACGTGGCGGAAGGGAGCACACAAGTCAGAAGTCACGGGACAAATAAGCATAAGCATAAATAATGAAGTAAAGAGGTGAAGAAATCGAAGTGTTGGGGGGGAGAAGGTAAAGTGGTGAAATTTAAGGAAGTTGGAGGTTGGAAAAGTAAGGGGGCGAAAACCCCTTGCATGGTAAATATATAATTATATTTCTCTTTCATGTCTGGGGTTTCGGGGAGGGGGGGGAGGTGAGTGATTAACTTTGATTTTCTAATACTGACTGAAGGTATAAGTGTTTGCTACTTTAAAGATTATTTGAAATAAACCTCTTTTTTTATAATAAATATATATATGATTATATATATATATATATTTATTTATTTTATCTTTTATTTTTTTTATGTTTTATGATTTTTATTGATTTTGTATTTTGTTTTTTAATAACTAGATTAATAAGGAGAAACAAAGAACAATATAGCTAAGCTTAATTCTATTTTTTTTCTAAGAACAAGAACAAGAACTAGTTAAACTTATGGCTAATATGAGTGTGATTATATAACTTTATTTTTTTATTTTATTTTTATTATTTTTTAACTTTTATATTTTGTTTCGTATTTATATTAGTTTTATATTTTGTTTTGTTTTTTAATTGCTAAGAACTAAACTAGAACAAAAGAAGAAAGAAAAAGAGGTTAGGGGACTCGAGTGGCAGAATGAGAAATATGTTGCATAAAACGATAGGTAATGGGTGATGAAGGGGAAAGAAATCTGGATAGGGACAGAAGGGGGAGGGGTGAGATATGATGTGGGATGGGGTGATTTAAGTGACAATTGAGTGGTAGTTGACAAAAGAATAAAGTGGTATATTGTAATATAAATCGTGGGGAGTGAATTCTTGACAACTAGGTCTGGATATTGCAAATGGGTGGGAACGAAAAGGGAGCATGTTACATAAATAAACATAGATACATATAGGTAACTGAGATGTAAAAGCTGATAACATAACAGAACAGAACAGAACAGAACAAGAAGAATAGAAGACAAAAAAAAACAATTAAACAAACAAAGATTGTCAAAGAAAGTGGTAAAGTCAACAACGGAATGTAAAAAATGATCGAACGGGAACAAGGCAGAACAAAAACAAGCAAACGTAGAATGAGGGCTGAATGTGCGAGGGCGGGCGTAATATAACATAAAAATAGAAGACTTTTTTTTCAGGAGTATATATATTTTTTTTCTCCCTTTTTCCGTAGAACATCTCCATCCTGCTCGTCCTCTGATTCGCGTGTCTGCCTTATACAATTGCACGAGTGCACTCCCATAATCACAGGCAATCGAGTCAGAGTCCGTAGCAAGTTTGTAAGATGTTCCGTCCTTGGAATCTTTCCGTTTATAGTTCGTCGGCGCTGATCCCACGACCACTAGGCGGGCCGAAGCGGGCAAAGTGACTAGCCGTGGTAACTTGCTTGCTTGAGATTTGCGAAGTTCTGGCTTCGCCCGGGCCTTTCACTTATGGCCCGGGCCATAAGCGCCGCCGAGTTTATATCTTTGAAAGACGCCAAGGTGGCCAGCCCTCTCTCCCCCGTGATTGGCTAATCCGCGTTGCGCGCAGGTGGGCTCGCAGGTGAGCTGGCAGAGCCGTTGGTCGCTCTATTTGATATTGATATTACAAGTGCTGTGCGGCGTGGATTAGCTAATCCTTTGGGGATTCTGAGGGTGACTTCTGGTTTTATTTATTTATTTATTTATTTATTTATTTATTATTATTATTATTATTTTAAGCCTTTAATAACTTAAAATTAAGACATGGTCATGGTCACAGGTCAGGGTCGGTGTGTGTGTGTGCGTATATCGGTGTGGGTGTTTCGTGTTCTGTGATTGGTAGTGTTCTGGGCCACCAGGTGTGGTTTGTGTGAGTGTTTGTGTGTTTTTCAAGGATGTTGTTATATTGTTCGTCTTCTTGTTCGCGTAGTCTGGCCCAGGTGTTTTTGCCTCGTCTGTGTATGCGTGTGTTTAGTGGTTCCATGCTGTATGTTCTGTGTAGTGTTTCTGCTGAAATTCGGTCTAGAAATGTTGCGCCGTGTACCCAGAGTAGTGCTTTGTTCTGTACTGATTGCATTCGGAGTTTTTGTGAGTGTGATATTGCAACCAGTGGGATAGCAGTGTATTCTAAGATGGGTCTGACAGTTGTTTTGTAAAGTCTGAGTTTTGTTTGTGGTGTGCAGCATGAAAAACGTTTTAGTTTGGTTAGTGTTGTTTTTGCTTGTGCTATTCTTTGTTTGACGTGTGTTGTGAAGCCTGTGCTTGTGAAGTGAAGTCCGAGAATTTTCCTGTGTGGGTGTATGGAAGTTGGTGTTGTTGATTGTGATTGGTTGTGATTTTGCAACTCACCGTTAGAACAGCAATACGAACGCAAGGCTTATCCATAGGTGGCATCGCGACCGCTCACACCAAAGCACTAAATACAACTCCGTCAGATGCCCTCTAAGTACTGTATTACCCCCATAGCACATGGGTATGAGTTTGAATTTGTTTATGTTTGTTTGTATTTTCCAGTGGTGCTCAAATGTGTTGATGTTCTGTATAGCTCTTTCTGTTGTTCGTTTCATGAAGTGTTGTGATTTAGAGGGGTGTGTGATAATCTGTGTGATATCGTCTGCATAGGAAATATAGTTGCTGTATGGTGTCGGTTCTGGCAGATTGGCTGTATACAGGATATAGAGGGTTGGCGATAATACGCTTCCCTGTGGTACTCCACTTCTGAGGTGGATAGGGGTGCCTAGGTGGGCTCCCAGGCGTATTGTGGCAGTCCTGTCATCCAGGAAGCTACAGAGAAGGCGTGTGAAGTGTGTGGGCAGGTGTAGTTGTGTTAGCTTGTATTTGAGACCGTCATGCCAGACCTTATCAAAGGCCTTGCTGACGTCTCGTAGTATTGCGTTCGTCTGGTGCTTGTTAGCGAGACCGAGAGCGATCTCCTCGTAAGCGAGGGCGATGGCACTTTCGGTCCCCCTGTGTGGGCGAAAGCCGTATTGCCTAATGTTGTGTGTTTGGTTGTTTTCAAGGTGTGGGATGAGTCTCTGTGCTATTACCCTCTCTAGAAGTTTTCCTGGGACTTCTAAGAGTGAGATGGGGCGGTAATTCCCCACCTCGTGTGTAGATTTCACGGGACAAATTTTTGGCTGGTGCTCCTTTTATGTGCCGCGCCGATGTATAGGCCTGATACCCTCGTTCCCCACGAGGCGTACGAGCCAATCGGGAAGGACCTAATCCCGCCTCACAGAGTGAGGTAAACATCGGCGAAGGTCCAGAGTAATCTCGAAGTTGTGACAATATGATACACATATATGTATGCAAAAAAACAAAACAAAAAAAAACAGAAGGGGGAATCCGTTTTAGAAGCAGTCATACACGCAAGCACGTGTGTGTTTGCGTGTTTGTATGTAGAGCTAGGTACTGTTACATTTCCCGAGCAGCCTATACATCTCTGAGCAGAAACATTTTGTATGGGAATACACTGTTATATTCAGCTTCTCACTGTTATATCAACGTTACTTGATGCAAAGTCAGGCCAGAGAGAGGCCAAACGGAATCTCATCCTCTCCCGGACCCACACTTTCTCCCACAGCCATGAATATCGAACCAATTAGGGAAACAATGAGGCTTTTTTGTAACATAAATCCGATAGTTATTTGTTTGTAAGTGTCGAGTTTTTTATCATTTATATTCATGAGGCAAACCCGACGTTGTATTTAGTGACAAATATCAACATTCCCCATGGACTGTTGACCTTTCGAGAACCTTTACCTTTTTATTTCCTTCGTACAAAATAGTAATTACATACAATATAATCACAGACTTTGCTACCGGGGTTTAAACATTATTTAGAGGGCATCTGACGGAGTTGTATTTAGTGCTTTGGCGAGAGCGGTCGCGATGCCACCTACGGATGAGCCTTGCGTTCGTATTGCTGTTCTAACGGTGAGTTGCAAATTGATTTCGGTTCCCTTTGGATGAGTTATAGATTTCTTGAGTTTAATTTAAGGGCGCTTTCTCGCCCCCCCACCCCACTTCCAAAAAATGAAGAAGTTAAAAGTACGGTGTTTGGTTTTATAGGTATTTGGACAAATAACATGGTTATCTCTTTGTCTCGTAAGATCGGAAATTCTCCCTATGAATTCGTGGGAGGATTGTGGCCAAAATAGTGATTTGTGAAGTAGATGCTTCGTGAAAATAATTGAGCCAAGTTCAATAGATCCAAATACATTGATAGACTTATGAGTACTTTTTTTTAAGGTTGTGAGCGGTGACTTCTCATGTCATTCGTGTTTCTTTCATTCCTTCCACTTTTGGTCGAGTTCTTTATTGTATATATATTGCACTTTTTCATTTCTTTTACATGCAGAAATCGTACATTTACCTTATTTCTCACACTTACATATCAAATAAGCGAAACGGGAAAAAGACCCGACGTGTAACCAGCCCTTTCTTCAACGCTAACATATTACGGCTTGAGTGAACGCATAGACAAACGAACAAATAAAAAAGCGAAGCAGAATATTTGTATCTGGGAGTGTATATTAAACTGTAACTCTATTGATTTTTTTTACTTTTTTCAGTGAAGATAGACCTATATACAATGAATTAGTGAAAGCTACTCATATTGCCGTTATATTGGTAAACTATTACAGCTAAACATTAATTTCTTTTGCATTCTCACATATCTCTATGAACCTATACTTATATTCTTATCTGTAGATGGTGCAGACCTCAAAGTTCAATTTGAAAATAATCCATTAGTTTTTCTTCTTTTTATTGTAGTTAGACTTCCAGGCCGCACCGAGTTTATTGAGGAAAATGTGGGTTTGGATATGTCTCTCGTATTGTTATTGAAAGTCAGATGTGTTATTGTTCTCCATAATCTTAGGGGTTTGGTCCTCTTCTTACCTGTATAAATATGAATGGATTGAAATAAAAGGTATGGGTCTATCCTGGGTATTATCTTCTAAATGTTGAGAGGACAGGTGTAGAGATTATACGATTGATTGCAAAACATAATTGTTAATTCAAACTTTTTGCAGTCTTCCTTTTGTTGGAGGCGTGTAGGTTTCATATACAATATTCCTTAGTGTTTCAAATAAGTTCGAATAGTATAAGATTTAAAAAAAAATATTACTTCTATAGTTTATGAAAGCAAACTATACGAAGCCGCCTAAACACACACACACACAGACATATGTCAGTCACCACAGGTAAAGTACAAATAGGTTCTCGAATAATGTTCCTGTTTCCCTAGGGTTATAACACTGATAATGATGTTATCAGTCTCTACCGCCAAATACCTGAAATGTGACGATATTTCTTAAGAAGAAAATTTTTTTTTCTTTCTTTTTTATATTCCTATAATCATTATCATAACAATCAGAACCTGTGGCAGTTTGTCAAGAGTGATTGGAAATTATAAAACGTAACTATATCATCCTACAGGGTCCGCCTATGGTTGTGGTGGAGAATGAGGCTCCTCCGTACAAGATTAGTGGTTTAGCAGTTGAGATATTTGAGATTCTCATGAAATATATTGGACGATGGTAAGAATTTATTTTGTAATAATAATTTCAATAGGGATTTTTATTTTATTATCATTATTTATTTATTTATTTATTATTATTATTATTATTATTATTATTATTATTATTATTATTATTATTATTATTATTATTATTATTATTATTATTATTATTATTATTATTATTATTATTATTATTATTATTATTATTATTATTATTATTATATATATATATATTTTTTTATCATTATCATTTTTGCTATTATCATTGTCACTGTTAATGTTATTGTTATTATTATCATCATTATTGTAATTTCTATTATTGTAAGTATTTTCATTACTGTTAGCCGGTTTCATTACTTAATTATTGCTATCATGAATAATAATAACCTATGATCCTTCCCAGTCTTCATGATTAATCTAACTAAGATTTGCATTATTGCTTATTTACCTTTATCATTCTGGCGGGTTTTACAGATATTGTTGTCATTGTAAACATTATCATTATCGCTGTTATTACTCCCATTTCCTGAAGTAATGCCATCAGTCGTTATCCTTATCCTCAGTATTTAATTGTTACTGCCATAATAGTTGTCTATAGTAGCATTGTCATCATTACTGATTTTATTTAGTTATCACTATCATCATTAACAACAATCTTTTGATTCCGTAATCGTTGTTACCTGCATTATTATAAATATTACCTTTTTAATTTGAGTTATCACTGCTTCTATTATTATCATTATCGTTGTCACTATTTCTTTCATAATTTTTATTATCATCCTTATTATTATTATCATTAACAGCAAAGTCATAATCATCATCATTAATAACATCATTCTTTATATCATAATTATTGCTATCAGCACTATCATCACTATAACCTCTTAAATATGACTTATTATCACTGCTTCTATTATTTCACTATCATTGTCACTATATATGTCATTATTTCCATTACCATCGTCACCATTATCATCATCACCACCAGAACCACCATTACTATCATTAACAGTCTCAGGATAACCATCATCATAACAATCGCCATCATCATTATATCGGTATCTTGACAGTCATTATCACTTAACAAGCACCTTTACCATTATCTAGCCCATTGTATCTTAATAGCTACGAATGGGTGGTACCTGAAGACCAACTCTATGGGCATCAACATCCTAATGGGTCCTGGACAGGTATAATCGGGC
>NC_051421.1:9547677-9559811 GCF_015228065.2 Penaeus monodon | reverse complement strand
CTTTTCTTTTTTTTGGGTTTTTGGCACATCCAAATAAAAATAAATTTAAAATTTATATAAAAAATATAAAATTAAAATTTTAAATAAAATAAATAAATAAAAATATATATATATAATATAAAATATTTTTTTTTAGTAAAAATTTTTTTTGAAAATTAAAAAAACAACACAACACAAAAAATTTTAAAAAAAAAATTTTATTAAAAATTTTTTAATTATATATAAAATAATAAAAAAAGATACAGCTAAAATTAATAATGATAGGCAAATATAATAAATAAATAAAAATATATATAGATATAATAATAATATATAATATCTTAACATATATATAAAAAATAATATACATATATAAAAATTTTAATAGATAATATAATATAATTATTAAATATAAATATATAATACAGAACAGTACACACACACACACACACAACACACACACCACACACACACACACAAACACACACACACACACACACATTATATATATGGTATATATATATTTTATATATATATATATATATATTATATATGATAGTAATACACACACACACACACACACACACACACACACACACACACACACACACACACACACACATATATATATATATATATAAATATATTATATATATATATAATAAAATATATAATATAGATATATATGGGTGGGGGTGGGTGTGTGGGGGGTGGGGTTGGTGTGGGGTGTGTGGGGGGGAGCAACAAAAAATAATATAATATAAATAATAAATAAATTATAATAATACATATAGACGATAAAATATAAATATAATAATAATTAATAATTTTAAAATATAAAATCTATACACACACACACACACACACAACACAAAAAAAAAATATAATAAAAATTTTATATAGAATAATAATATATAATTTTTATATATATAGTAAATATAAGTATTATATATATGATAATAGATATAATATAATATATTAATATATATACATATAATATATAAAAATAATATATATATAATAATATATATATAAAATTAGTATATACACACACACACACACACACACACACAACACCCCACACACACACACATATAATAATTATTATATATAGATATATATATATTATATTATTTACATATTTACATATAAATACATATAACATATATACATTTATGTATATATATCATATATATATGCATATATATGTACATATGTATATATACAATTTATATATATCATACATACATATATATATATATATATATATATATATATAAATATATATATTATATATATATATATAAAAATATATTATATATATATATATATATTTATTATATATATATATATAATATATACACACACACACACAAACACACACACATATTCGTACATGTATATACCATATATGCATATATATATGTAAACATATTCGTACATGTATATACACATATATGCATATACGTATATATATATTACATATATATATATATATATATATATCTAATATTATATATATAAGTGTATATATATATATATATATATATATATATATATATACATATACAGTACACACCCACACACACCCCACACACACACGCACAACACCCCCACCCACAACACACCACACACAAGCACACAAAACACCACACACACACCACATATATTATATAATATATTTTTATATTAAATAAATTTTATATAGAAAATAATATACATTATAAATTTACAAAAACATATGCATATATATTTTCTAAAAATTTTAATTTTATATAATTATAATATAAATTATATTTATATTATATTATAAAATTTTATATTTACATATATATATATATTTATATATATTATGGGGGTTTTTAAAATTATATTTTAATATAAAATAAAATAATTAATATATAAAATTTAACACACACACAAAACCCCCCACAATTCTTTTTTAATAACACTTTATATGCAAATTATTTTTACACAACGTCAGGGATAAACATATATGCGATAGGGAAAAATTTTGGGTTTTTAAATAGAATAGATAATTTTTTAAAATTTGGGTGTGGAAAATAAAAGGGGGAAGGGAAATATAAAAATTAATATTTTTAATATATGTTTTATATATACATATCATATTTAATATATATATTAATATTATAATATATATATACATACCCCACACACACCACACACACACACACACATTTTCGAAAATATTTATCGATCCCTAGCAGTATATACACAAGGGGCATTTTAATTATATATGAAAAATTTAATTTTATATTTATATATTATAAAATTTTTTAAAATTTAATAATATTTTTAATTGTATATTAATTATATATGTATATATATATATTTTAATATATTATATTTTATATAATATTATATATATGTAGGGCATGTTATTTACCCCACACACACGCACAAAACACACACACACACACACAACAAAAAACACACAACAAACACACACAACACCACAAAACCACCACACACACACACACAATTTTATATTAAAATATTATGTATTTATAAAATAGTATAAAATATACACACAAAAGACCCCACACACAAAACACACACCACACCCACACACACACACACCCACCAAAACAACACAACACCTCAACACACACCACCACACCACCACCCCCCCCACACACACCCCAAAATAATAAGATATATATTAAAAAATATATATATATATTAAAAAATTTATAATAACACAAAAAATTGGGGGGGGAAATAAGAAAAAGGGGGGGGGAAAAAATAAAAAAAAATAGGAAAAATACAGAAAAAAAAAAACATTTTAAAAAATATATCAAAAAAAAAAAAAACAAAAAATATATATAAAAAAAAATAATAATATAAATTTTTATGTGGGTGTGGGTGTGTGGGGGTGTGGGTGTGGGGTGTTTTTTTGGTGTGGTGTGGGGGGTATTTTTTGTTGAAATACATACCAATTATCTTATAAATAAAAAGGGATATAAAAAAAATTTTTAATTTTATGGGGGGGGTGGTGTGGGGGGGAAATTAAAAAAGGGTAAAAATATAAATAATATAATATATATTAAAATTTTATATAAATATACACGGGAACCCCACCCCACACACACACACAACCCCACACACCAAAACCCAGAAAAAAATAGATATAAAAAAAATAAATTTTAAATGAAAGGGGGGTTTTGGGAAGGGGGGGGAAAGGGGGGAATAGGGGGGATTTTTAAGGTGGGGGGGTTTTTGGGATTTAAAAAAATAAAAAAGAAAAAAGAAAAATTTTAAGGGTAGTGGGGGGGGAATTTTAAAAGGGGGGAAGGGGGGGAAGGGGGGGGGGAAGGGGGAGGGGGAAGGTATAAAAAAATAAAAAAAAAAAAAAAACAACACACACACACAAACACAAAACCACCCCACACCACACCCAAAAAAAATTAAAAAAAAATTTTAAAAATAAAAACACACACACCCAAAACCCACACCAAACACAAAAATAAAATAAAAAAAAAAATAAAAAATTTTAATACAATAATAGGGGGGGGGGGGGGGGTTTTTGGGGGGGGTTTTTTTGGGGGGGGACAGGTTAGAAAAAAAAAAAAAAAATATAAAAAAAACCCATAGATAATAAAAAATAATTAACAAAATAAAATACAAAATCCCCATAAAAAGGATAAAAAAAAATATAATAAAATAAGCAATATTATATATATAAATATAAAAAAATTTTGAAATAATAATAAAATTTTGCAAACATATTTTAATAAAATATAATAATAAAGAAAATAATAATCCCTTTTATAAAGGAATTAAATAATTTTTAGATAAAGTGATATTAAATATTAAATAATAATATAAAACGGGAACACACACCCCACACCCACCCCAAAAAAAACAACAAACACACGCACACACACACCACACACACACCCACCCCACACACATATATAAAATAAAATTTTAATTTATAATATATATTATTAATTATAAATTTTTATAAATATAAAAACCCTAAATATATATTATTATTAAAATAATATATATATGTATATATATTATTATTATATATATATATATATAAAATATAATTATATATTTTAAATTGATAAAATTTTTATTTTTACATAAAATTTTCATATATTGTATAATATATATATATTATATATTTTAAAAAAAAAAATAAAATATTTTTAATTTTATATATGTATGTATGAAATGTATATATCATTTATCATATATGTATATATACATGATGAAATAATGTACATAAAAACCTTTTATTTTTTATATATTTTTTTATTTATATGCATAATATTACTTTTTTTTAAAATACATTTATAATATACATAAATACTACATAATTATATAATATATATATATAAATATATTTTAAAAATATAATATATAATATTATATACGTCATATATACATTTTTACATATATATATAATCCAAAATATATCTAATATATAAAATTATATATAAAAATATATTTTAAAATTTAATAATATTTCACACACACACCACACATATTCGTACTATATTTTATTATACCTAGGGTGAAAAAAACCTATATGTATATCCTTTTTAAAATTATTTTATATTGTATATAATGTTATAAATAGGTTAAAATTTTATATAACATTATAAAATTATAAATATATAAAAATAAAATATATGTTATATACAAAATACACCACACACCACCCACACACACCCCACCACACATATTGTACATAAGTAAAAAACCCTATGCATGAATAACCAATATAGGCATATCCCGGTATATATATATAGAATTAAAAATAATATAAAATTAAATAAATATGAAAATATATTAATATAAATCCCATATACCAAATGGGAATAAAATTAAAAAATATAAATAATATATATAAGGCAATTTTGGGGAATTCAGGCAAGGGATTAACAAAACGAAAGGTGGGGTGGGTGGGGGGGGGTAATTGAAAAATAAAAAGAAAATAAAAATAACAAAATAAAAATCAAAAACAAAATTTTAATAAGGAAGGAAAGGGGGGGAACCCGGGGGGGCATTATAACACAAAGGCATAAGGTAAAAAAAATATAAAAATAATATAAAAAATAAAATTTTCATAAAAAGGGAAAAAACAAGGTTTAGATATTAAATTTTAAAAACTTTAACAAAAATACAAGGGGATAATATTAATATAAAAACGGGGAGAAAAAAAATACTAAGAAAAAAAAAAGGGGAATACCCCACACCACACACCACACCACACCCACACACACACAACACAAACACACACACCCACACACACCCACACACCCAAAACCCAAAACACCACACACACAAAAAACCCCAAAAAAAACACACACAAAATTTCCTCCACACCCACACCCACACACCCCACCCCAAAACCCACAAACAAAACACAACAGCATAAAAAAATATATATAAGAAAAATATAGTAAATAGGTTTTAATATATATATAATATATATATATATAATAAATATATTTTATATAAAATTTTATAAAAATAAAAAATTTTGGGGGGTAGGTTATATAAAAATAATATATATATATAATATTGGGTTAAAATTAATGAAAGGTATACAAACTACATATTAAAAAGGGTTTAAATAAAAAAATATATATATATAATAGAATGGGAAAAAAAAAAATTTTTTTGGGGAACCCCTTTTTTCATTAATAATATTAATATAATTTTCCATATATATATATTTTTATATCAATTTTTATATAAATAGAATTTTTAATTGTTTTTGTAAATCTAATATTAAAATTTGGCATATATATAAAAATTAAATTTAAAAATTTTAATTTTTAGTATATTTAAAAATTATCTTTTATTTAAAATTATATACTTATATAATTTTATATTTTATAATTAAAAAAGGCAATCCATATTATATATTTTATTATCTATTTATAATATATATAATTTTTATTACCATATGATAGTTTGGGTTATATTTTATCTATATATAATTAAAATTAAATTTTAAATTTTAAAATATAATATATATATATTACATTACAGTACCACACACGCAAAACACAACACAACACACCCCACACCCCAACAACCACAAACCACCCCACCACCAATATATATATATTATATATTTTAAAAATTTTATATATATAATATATATATATATAAATATATATATATAAAAATTTAAAATTTAAAATATTAAAAATATATATATGTATATTTTATATATATTTATATTTTATATATATATATAGTATAGGTTATTATTTTACAAAATTTACATAATATACTTTATATAGGGATAAAATTATTTATTATATAAAATTATATATAAAATTAATTATATTTATGTATGTTTTTATGAAATTATACATATTAATATATGTAAATCAAACCTGTTTTATTGGACATTTTTACCTTTTGTTTTTTTTAAAATTTTAATTAATTGCATATTATGTAAAATATGATATATAAAATTTTTTATATAACATAATACTCCCTTTCCCTTATAAAAATATCTTATTTTATATATCTATATATTTTATATATATTTATATAATATTAATTATGCTCTTTATATACATTTTTACATATATATAATATACTTTATTTTATATAATATAAAAAATTATTATATATATATATATATAAAATAAAATATATAAATAACCACACACACCCCCAAAATTTTTCGAAACCAATAGGGTATATATACCTAGGGCTGAATAAAACCATTTTATGTATAAAAGTTATTAATGTAAAATTTTGTATAATACCCTGTTATATATGTATATATATATATATTATATTTTAAAATATAATATATATTTTTATATATTATATATATAAAATACATATAACACAACCCACACACCCCCAAAACCCCACACACCCCAAAAATTTTCGTAAAATTTGTATATATACCTATGCATGAATTACACATATATGCATATACGAAATATATATATTTTAATATATATATATTATTATAAAATAATTATATCTATAACATATAATTTTATATATAATATATATATATATAAAATATCTATATAAATATATAAAATATATATATATATATAGTGTTTTTTGCTTTTAAATATTTTAAATTTTTTTTTTTATATAAAATTTTATTTTTAAAAAAATTTAATATTTTTAATATAAAAAATAAACAATTACTTAAAAAACCATAAAAATATAAAAATATATACGTATATGCATATATTTAATACCTTGCATGATTACACATATTGCTATTGTATTTATAAATATTATATATATATTTATATTAAAATATAATATATATGTATATTAAAATATATATAAATATTTTTTATATGATATTTTTAAAAATTTCTAAAAATTAATATTATATATCCCTATATACATATATTATATATATTAATATATATATTACATATATTTATATAATATTAATTTTATTAAAAAATTAATATTTTAAAAAATTATATTATATCAACCCACCCACACCCCCAACACCACACACAACAAACAACACAACACAACACCACACACACCCCACCACCCACCCCCCACACCCCCCCCCAACACACACCACACACACACACACTCCTCTCTCTCCACCCACACACCAACACCCACACCCCAACCCCCCCACACCAAACAGCAATACATATATATATATATATATATATATATTATATTATTTATATAATTTTTTTAAAATTATATTATTTTTTATATTATTTTATGTTGTATTTATTTTTATATATTATTATTTATTTAAAAATTTTTTTAAATATATATATTGTCTAACCTCCCTTATATATTTTTATTCTATATATCTTATTCAAAATTCTACTTTATTCTATATATTTTTTTTACTCCTACTATATATATTTTATTTTTCTTTTATATTATATATTCTTTATTCTTTATATAAAATATGGTATAAAATAAATATATATTATATATTTATATAATTTAATTCTATTTATATTTTCATTTTTTGTTTTATTATACACATATTAGTATTTTGTTTGTGTTTTTATATTTATATCTTTTTTATATATATTTAATATATATTTAATTTAAAATATTTTTATTTTAAAATTTTCTCTAAAAAAAAATTTTTTTCCGTTTTTGTGTGCCGCTACTGATCTCACAAAATGCACACCGAGATAACCATCATCGAGCGAAGACAAAGAACATCAAAAGATCACACGGATAAGGAGGATCTCACACTCACGCCTGTGTGCGTGACTGTGTGTGTGTGTGTGTGTGTATATGTGTGTGTGTGTTAAAGTGACCATGGATACTAACACTCTTGTTATTAGATTTTTTTCCTCACTGCCTTTTCTACGCATGTTTCTGTCTGCCTCTGCTATCTATTTGTCTGTCTGTCTACCTACCTATCTATCTAGTCACCTACCAACGCCATCTATCCATCCATCTATCCATCCATCCATCCATCTCTCCCCTCCTTCCCTCCTCCCATCCCCTTCTTTCCGCCTCTCCGCCCTCCTTTAACCTCCCTCTTAACCCATAAACACCGTTTCCCCCCCCTCGGGCGATTTTTTTTTTGCCGGGGGAGTGTTTTTGTGGTTTTTGGGCTGCTCTAATTATCCGCCGGTTATGTTTGATTTTTTTATATTTTTTTTTTTTTTTTTTTTTTTGGGGGTTTAAATTTTTTTTTTTCACATTTACCCTTCAATTTATATCTTTTTCGTTATTGTTTTTTTGCTCTTTTTATTCATTCATTTGATTTTCTTATTTTTCTTTTGCTTATACTTTTTTCTCTCCTCAAACCCCCCGCCCCCTAATCTTTGTTTTTTCCACCCACCTACTCTCCCTTCCCCAAAATCCCCTCTTTTACGCATTCCTCCCTCCCCCCACTTCAGAGACCAAAAGTTCCCCGAAGAGAAAAAGGGGGGGGGTTTAAAAGGAGGAAATTTTAAAATTTTAAGAAGAAAAAATTTTTTTTTTCCCCCCCCCCCCCCCCCAAAACCCCCCCGAAAGAAACGAAGTAAAAGGGTGGAAGAGAGGTGAAAAAGAGGAGAGAGAGAGGAGAGAGAAGAGGAGAAGAGAAGAGAGAGAGAGAAAAAAAAGGGGGGGGGGAGAGAGAGAGAGGAGGAGAGAGAGAGAGAGAGAGAGAGGAGGAAGAGGGAGAGGAAAAAGAAAAAGGGGTTTTGTGTTGGGAGAAAAGGGGAAGTGGGGGGGGGTTTTGTTTGGTTTAAGGGAAAGAGAGGAAGAGAGAAGAGGAAGGAGGAGAGGGGGATGAGGAGAGGGGAGGAGGGGAAGTGGTTGTTTTTGGGGGGGAGGGGGGGGGGGGGGGGGGGGGGGGAGGGGGGGGGGGGGGGGGGGGGGGGTGTGTGTGTGTGCGGAGGAAAGAGAAAAAGGGGAAAAAGGAGGAGAGAGAGAGAGAGAGACAGAGAGATAGGGGAGAAATAGGGGGAGTAGATAACAGATAGAGATAGATAGATAAAAAGGAGAGAGAGAGAGGTGACGAGAATGAGGCGATAAAAATTTTTAAACCACTGAAAAATATGCAATTATGCTTAGATTAATTAAAAACAAGTGAGATGATAAGGGGTGATGTAAAAAAATTTTTTTTTTCTAATATAAATTTCACCTTTCTTTATCATTTCAGTATCAGTACAAATTATATATTAGTATGGATAGTAAAAAGGATAATGATAAAAATAAATGCTATTTATAACATAAAAAAATACAAAAATTTTAAATGTTTATCTAAAATAAAACTAAAATATAGGATAATACGTTATAATAAGGTAAAGGTAATGCAAAAAATTGATAAGTCATAAAATATTAATAACAAAATGACACAATATAATTTTGTAATAATGATAATGATAAAGTAATATAATAATAGTCATACAAATATAAAAAATGAAGAAGATATATAAAAAATGATAAGATAAAACAGGATTTTGATGGGAAACCATGTCAAAAAATGAAAAAAAAAATGAAACAAAAAAACAACAACAAAAACAATAAAAATAATAATAATAATAAAAATAATAATGATAATAAAATAATAATAATGTAAAGATGAAATGATAATGTAACAAAATAATTATAATAATAATGACAATAAAAAAACAACAATAATATATAATAATGATAAAAATAATATTATTAAAAAAAAAAAACAAATAAAAATATCATAAAATAAAAATAATAAAAATAACGGTGATGAAACATAAAACAAAACAAACAAAAAGTAGGATGACATTATTATGATGATAATAAAAGAAATAAAATTTAAAAATAAAAATGTTAAAATGCTAATAAAAAAATAGTATTAAATTAAAAATAATAATAATAATAATAATAATAATAATAATAAAAATATAAAAAAATAATAAATAATAAAAATAATAATAAAAGATAATAAAATAATATAATACAAAAACTAAAAAAACAACAAAAAATAATCATAAAAATGTAATAATAATAACATTTTGTAATTTAATAAAAACAAACAAACTTATAATTAATAATAATGCAAAATAAGATGATGATAAAATAAAATAACAACAAAAACAACAAATGAAAAAAATGATAAAAAGGGAAAATGATATGTAAAGATAATAAAAATAATAATGATAAAAATAATGAAAAAATAATAAAAAATCAATAAAATAATAATATACAATAATAATGAAATATTGTAATATTAAGCTAATACTAAAACTACTAAAAACAAATGTAACAATAATAAAACAAAAAAATGATATCAAATACATTTATAATAACGAAGTGGATAATAATACCCTTTTTAAAAATTAATCTGATAACAATTATAATGATAAGATGATCATAATACTAAACTACTACTACACTGCAAGTAATGATAATGATAAGAGAAAAGATTTTATTTTTATTTTTATTATTTATTATTTTATTATTATTATTTTATTATTATTTATTATTATATTTTATTATTTTATTATGGTAAAAAAAGAAAAAATAAAAACATAATGAAAGATATTAAAAAAATTACGTAAAAATAATGATAATTTAGTTTAAAAAATATAAAATAATATAATAAAAATAAAATGTATAATAATGCAATAATAAAAAATATAATAACAATAAACCCTAAATAATAATTATAATATTGATGAGGGTAATATATATGGGGATGTGAGGATATGATAAAAAATAAAGATAATAAAAAATGAAATATGATAAATAAAAATAATCCATAATAAATAATATAATAAAAAATAAAAATAATATAATAAAAATAAAAATAAAATAATAATAATAATAAAAATGTAAAAATAATATAAAAATAATAATAATTTAAAATTTTGATGATAAGATTGAGGGGGAGATGAGATATGTAAAATAATAATATAATAAAAGTAATAATAATAATAATAATAATAATAATAATAAAATAATATAATAATAATAATAATAATAAAAATAAAAATAGCAAATAAAAAAAAAAAAATAAAAATATGATAATAAAACAACAAAAAGTAATAATGAAAAAAAATAAAAATGATAAAAATAATAAAATTGATAATAAAAAATTTGCAAAAGTAGTAAAATGATAATACTGTATAAAATGCAAAATAATTAATAAAATGACAAAAATGAAATGTCTATAACACCAAATAACAATAATTATTATTAGTAAAAAATAATGTAATAATAAAACAAAAATAAGAAAATTAAAATGATAAAATAATAAAAATTTAAAAATAATAATAAAAATAATAATAATGATAAAAATAAAATGATAAAATAATAATAATAATTAATAATAATAAAATAATAATAAAAATAATAAATGATGAAAATAATGATAAAGAAAAATAAAAGATAAAAAAATTAATGTAGTAAAAATAATAAAAACTTTCTATTATTATTTTTGTTATATTATTATAATAATAATGATAAGATAATAAAATAATATAAAAATAATAATAATAATATAATTATAATAATAAAAATTAAAAAATAAAATAATAATGTAGAAATGAAGAAATACATGATAAAAATTATAATGAATTTATTTACAAAGCTAAAATATTACTACCGCGCAAGTAAGATAATATATAGTAAAAATTTATTAATAGCAAAATAATAATGATAATGATAATGATGGGGATACTAAAGAAAATAATTTAGTTGCAGTAGTA
>NC_051421.1:9472677-9480177 GCF_015228065.2 Penaeus monodon | reverse complement strand
GATTATCACTATATTATCATTGTTTTTAGCATCGTCATTACCATCATTCATTATTATTATTAACATTATCATTAGTGTTGACATTACTATAATACTAATAATACTAATAATGATAATGATACTGATAATTATAACAATGATAATAATAATAGTAATAATGATAATATAAATTATATTTTTGATAATAATTAAAACTAGAATTAAAATCATCATCGACATTATATTATCACTATTATTATTATCATTATTATTATTATTATTATCACCATTAATATTATTGTTATTGTTATTGTTATCATTTTTATCATTACCACTATTATCATTATTATCATTATTATTATTGTCAGTATGTATGTATATGTATACACGTATGTACCTCTTTAGAACTTACACACATATACACATAAACAGACTTTGAAACTACTTGTAATCAAATACCCAAGCCTACCTCAGAAGCTGTTGAAATCACTCAAGATTTTCCCTTCGTACTTGGGATGCCTATGATGACAGCTTGTAACCCAAAGGAAATATATTCCACTCTGTTGAAGTTTTCCATGTTGGCTTCACTTTGAATTCCTTTGTGTGAGTTACTATTTTTTTTTTTTTTTTTTTTTTTTTTTTTTTTCTTTTTGAGCTGCCTCGTATTGAACTTGTATATTTTTGAGGAAAAAAAGAACAAGTCTTTGATGCTGAGCCGAGTTGGAGCATGGGGGAAAAAGGGAGCTCTTTTCGGTGAGGTTTTGTGGAGTTTTAAGACGTGATGTTTAATGTTTTGATTTTTTTTTACGTCTTTCTACCTGTAGTGTTACAGCCAATGGATCAGCAAAAATTACACACACACAACCAACACCCCCCACACACCACACACACACACACACACACACACACACACACATACACCACACAACACACACACCACACACAACACAACAACACACACACACACATATAATATAATATAATAAATATATATAATATATTAATATAATATATATATGTAACGGTACGTTAATTAATATTATATTATAATATATATATAATATATATTAATATATATACTAACTAATATATAATATATAATATATAATTTTTAAAAATAATATATATATTTTTCGTATACAAATAATATATAATTATTTTATATAATATATTTTTATATTATATATATATTTTATAGGTAAGAATTTAATATACATATATATACATATAAATTTACACAAACACACAAAAAAAAAAAACACCAACACAAAACACAAAACCCACACAACACACACACACACAACAACACAACACACACACACACCACACACACACACACACACACACACGTGTGTGTGTGTTTGTTTTGTAGACTCATTCCTTGGTGAAGAATTCCCATAATTTCTCTGAGCAAGCAGGTGTGTCTCACAAACGGCAAAAGAAGCCCGCAGGCGGAGGCCCCTTTACATATTTTTACTCTCTGCTTCACTCAAATACACAAGAGACGGTTGAGTTGTTCAATTGCAATTAAACATCATTAAATGAGTGTTTTGTGTTCAGTAATCTGATTTGAAACTGACTTTATTCTATGCTCATTAGAGGTAATATCATTATCATTAATCATTAATGCATATTAACATGGCATTGACAGAATTGTGTGGAATCATAAAAATAGATAATCATTGTGTTTCGGTCTTTATTGGGTTTAAATACATAACACTCCTGATTGCTGCTCTCTGTAATTGGAAATGACACTTGCACTGGGTTTTGCCCGAGGTGAATCAATGGATAATAACAACAATGCTGATCTAATCTGATACTGTAATGAAGCCGTCCGTGGCGTTAGCTTTGGACTATTCTGTTCAAAAGCGCACAAAGCAAGCTATTGGGCAGGTGCTTTGTTTCACGAGACAAAGGCAATTTGTACTGTAGCATAATCTCGTAACTTAACATCACCACATATATTAATCGCAAAGAGAGAGCATATTCGCTATACTGTGAGACTTTTTTGCAAATCAAAATGTGCCGGGGCTTTATCAAAACCGCTCTCCTCATGTTGCAAGGTTATTGTTTTGCACCGGAACTGCCCACGTACCCAAAATACAGTACATTACCATAAGCATAACACAGCACTCACTGTTATTATAGACTGACTACACACTAAAGTTAAAGTTTAAGCAGTTACGGATTCTCCAATCCACTGTGCCAGATTCGGGGATCTAGTTAATTATTCTTTGCTTCCGCCCGGAAATATAGTCCCGGCTTGGGGGAGGGCACTTTAAATCTGTATGAGGCATTATAAGGTTTTGTTACTATCACCCGCCGCGCGGTTTATTTTTTCGTTTTCGGTCTGGTTGTTTGGTTTGGGTTTCCCCGGGAGTCCCCAAGAATTTACGCGAAACCAATTTGTAAGTGTGAATGGTGCCACGACGTCTAGTTTGGTGCTCAAAAGTGTGTGTGTGTGTGTGTGTGTGTGTGTGCAGTATACTCATATCATATATCACACATAGTATCCCATACGTAAATAAAAATACCTTTAGTCTATTTGTGTGTGAGGTTATGTGTGTGTGTGTGTGTGTGTGTATAGTATATTTATAGTTATACCCCAAAAATTTTATTCCATACGTGAATAAAAATACCTATAGTCTATTAGCTACTCATGCATTATTTAGTTTGAGAAAAATAAATAAAAAAAGACAGATAAAAGATATTCCGATACACGTCTGCGTTCACATGTACAATGAACTGACTTAAATGCAGCTCATAGGAATCAGACAGACACCCCTCAAAAGAATTTAAAAAAACATTTAAGTTTCTCCTGCAAAGAAAGAAAACGTGATTAATGGAATACGTGCCAGGTGGAGCCAAAAATTCTGACTGAAGTGAGGTAAAGAAAAATGGAAAAAAAAAAAGAAAAAAGGGAAAAGAGGAAGGAAAAAAGAAGCGTAAAAAATTTGGGGGCGCAAAAATAAAATTTAAAAACCCTTTTGGGAAAACGAACAAAGAAGATCGAATAGAAAGACCCATCGGTTAAAAGTATCTATATGAAGAAATTTTTAATGGCAGTATGCTCTGCACGCCAACCCTATTATGGCTGTGTGCATGGAAACACATCATAGAGGGAAAAAGGGGAGAAGAAAGAGAGGAAGAGAAATTTTTAAGGAAGAAATAACGGAGGGTTGTGTGTTGGGGTGTGTGGTGGTGTGGGTGTGGGGTGTGTGTTGTGTTGTGTGTGTTGTGTGTGGGTGTTTGTGGGTGTGTATTGTGTGTGTGGGTGTGTGGTGGTGTGTGTGTGTGTGGGTGTGTGTGTGGTTTGGGTTTTGTGGGTGTGTGTGTGGGGTGGTGTGTATTTCGTGTGTGTGTGGTGTGTGATAATATGTAATATAATATATAAATATATATATTAATAATAAAATTTTATTTTATTATTATACATATTATATGTATGTATATGATTATATTTATATAAAATATAATATAATATATAATTTTATTTAATAGTTTATATATATAATATATAATATATTAAATATATATATATATTATATATATACATATATTGGGGTGTTGGTATGTTATATATATATATATTATTATAATATATATTAAAATATATATATAATAATATATATACATGTTTTGGATGTATGTATACATAACATCATACAACACATACTATATGAGTGTTGTTGGTGCATGCAAGATTTATAGATAGATAAATAGAAGAAAAAAAAGATAAAACAAAAAGAAAAGGAGGGGAGAGAAGGGGATAAAAAGAGAGAGAGAGAGAGAGAGAGAGAGAGAGAGAGAGAGATAGAGAGAGAATAGATAGATAGAAAGAGAGAGAGAGAGGGAAAAGGAGAGAGGGGAGAGAAGAGAGGAAAGAGAGGGAGAGGGGAGAGAAGAAGAGGGGGGAGAGAGAGAGAGAAGAGAAAGAGGAGAAAAGGGAGAGGAGAGAGGAGAGAGGGGAAGAGGAGAGAGAGAGAGAGAGAGAGAGAGAGAGAGAGAGAGAGAGAGAGGAAAACAGAATGAGAAAACACACACACACACACACAGGAAAATCAGAAGCAGGCAGACAGACCGAAAAGAGAGAGCGAGAGCGACCTAATTCCACAGAAGAAAATGGCCCTCGATATACTCCTCCGCCGCCGTTATCTCGCCGCTCGCACTCGATCTGAGGCCGGCATCTGTCTCGGCCTCAATACTCCACGACCTCTCGCCCTTCAAGGAGGCAACCGAAACGAAGGAATAAATTTCTTTCGGATTAAAGGCGACCGCGGCTGATCACAGCAAAATCGCGACTCTCGGTATTGATCCTGTTCGGTAGATACGCTTTTTGATTCAATGCGAAAGCGTGTATGTGATACGGGTTGTGGGGGGGGGGGGGTCGTGATGGGTGTTATTTCTCTTTAATTCGTTTATCTTTCTGTGTATTTATCTGTCCTCTATTGCATAATAAGCCGTATAATATATTTTATAATTATAATTATATAATATATATATATATTATAATATATATATATTAAAAATATATAATGTATATATTTATATATACACATATATAAATAAATATATATAGTTGTGTGTTATATATATATATATATATAATATATATATATATAATAATTATGTGTTTAAAAAAATATATAATATAAAAAAAAGAGAGGAGAGAGAGGAGAGAGAGAGAAGAGGAGAAAGAATGAATGATAATATGTAATATTCTACCACACACACACACCACACAACACACACACAACACCGCACACACACACCACACACACACAATAATATATATATTAAAATATATATATAATATTATATATAATATATTAAAATATAAAAATAAAAACACACACACACCACCAACACTCATATAATATGTAGTATGAGTACAACACACACACCACACACCAACACACACACCACACACACACACACAACACACAAACACACCACACAAACTATAAAATAATATATATAATATATATATATATTAATAATATATATTTATAATATATATATAAAATATGGTTTTTTTTGTGTGGGGGTGTGGGTGTGTGTGTGTGTGTGTGTATGTGTGGTGTGTGCTTGGTGTTGTTTAGGTTGGTTTGTAAATTCACACATGATCAATCTCCTTTTTTTATTATCATTATCTTCTAGATATCTAATTACTAATAGATAGGTAAAGGTAAGGGGAGAGAGAGAGAGGAGGGGAGAGAGGAGAGAGAGGAGAGAAGAGGGGAGAGAGAGAGAGAGGAGAGGGAAAAGAGAGAGAGAGAGAGAGAGGGGAAAAGGAAGAAAGGGGAGAGAGAGAGAGAGAAGAGAGAGAGAGGGAGGAGAGAGAGAGAGAGAGAGGAGGAGAGAGAGGAGAGAGAGAGAGAGAGAGAGGAGGAGAGAGAAAAAGAGAGAGAGAGGAGGAGGAGAGAGAGAGAGAGAGAGAGAGGAGGGGAGAGAGGAGAGAGAGAGAGAGGGGAAAAAGGGGGGAAGAGAGAGAAACAAAAAAAAAAAATATAAATTAAAAAAAAAATGGAGGAGGAGGGAGAGGAGGAGAGGGGAAAAGGAGAGAGAGAGGGGGGAGAGAAAAGTAAAGTAAAGAGAATAAAAAAAAAAAAAAAAGAGAGAGAGAGAGAGAGAGAGGGAGAGGGAGAGAGGGGAGATGGAGGAGAGGAGAGGAGAGGGAGAGAGAGAGAGATAAACAAAAAAAAGTCATTAATAGGCCTACAAATCCACCGGACGCAGGGAGATGGACGCGTTCGCACCCGAGTCATTTCCTTCTCTCGAAATCAGCGCCTCGAGGGAGATGATCGAGGCCACTTGGCCCACTTACGAAGGTCCTTCCTCAGGGTTTGGGGGGGAGGGGGGAGGGAGGGAGGGGGGAAAAGGAGGGAGAGGGGGAGGCAAGGAGGGAAGGAGGGAGGGAGGGAGGAGGGGGGGAGGGAAGGGGAGGGGGGGGAGAGTGGGAAGGAGGGGAGAGAGAGGGGGAAAGGGAAAGGGAGGGGGGAAGGGAGGGGGGGAAAAAAGGGGGAGGGAGGAGGGAGGGGGGGAAGGAGGGAGGGAGGGGGGGAAGGAAAGGGGGAAAAAGGGGAGGGAATTATTGTTGTATTATATATATATATATATATATATATATTTTATAAAATTTATTTTTATAATATAGAGAGAGAAGAGAGAGAGAGGAGAGAGAGAGAGAGGGGAAAAGGAGGGAGAGGAAAAGGGAGAGGGCGGGGAGAAAAAGAGAGAGAGAGAAAAAGAGGGGAGGGGAGATGGAGAGGGAGAGAGAGAGGAAAAGACGGGGAGAGAAGGAGAAGAGAGAGAGAGAGGGGGAGAGGGGAGAGGAGAGAGAGAGAGAGAGAGAGAGGAGAGAGGAGAGAAAGAGAGAGAGAGAGGGGAGAGAGAGAGAGAGAGAGAGAGAGAGAGGGAGAGGGGAGAAAAGAGAGTGAGTGAGAGAGACTCTTTTCCCTTTCCCAACCCCCCGGGCTCTATTTCCCCCTTGCTTTTCTCCCCCTCCTCTTTTATCTTTTCTCTCCTTTCCTCCCACCTGCACCCTTCTGCATTTATTCTCCCGTGCCCTTCTTCTCTCCCCTATACATTCCCTCCTTCCTCTCCTCCCCTTTTCCTTCTCCCACGTCTTCTCTTCGTTTCTTTCTATTTACTCTTACCTTCCATCTCTCCCCTCTTTCTTCCCTTACTACCATTTCTCCATTTCCTCTCTCTTCCTTCAATTTTTCGTTTTCCTTCTTCCTGTCTCTTCTTTTCTTCCTAATTGCTCCATCTATTCCCCCATCTTCGTTATCACTGTCCCTTTCTATCTTCCTTCCTCCTCTATCTACCTTCCTTCCGTCTCCCTTCCTCTTCCTTTCTCTCCCTCATTCTACTACACAACCCCCCCCCCTCTTTAATCTTCCTGTTCTTTCATTCCTTTCCTTCCTCCTCTACCTCCCCTCTTCTTTCTTCCTCTCCCTCTTTTCCTTCCTTCCCCCTCCATCTATCCCCCCTCTTCACTCTCCCTGCCCCCCTTTTCCCCTTCCTATTCCTTTCTTCCTTCCTCCCACCTCTTTCGTTGCCCTCTTTTTACCCCCCCCCCCCACGTCTTCCCCTTGCCCGAGAGATTATCTTGCCCCAGGGTGATTTTACCTACCTCTTGCCCCTTCAGGTGTGGTTTTGCTTTAAGTGCAACAATTCTTATCTCTCTCCTTTTTTCTATCTCTGTCTTTCTCTCTTCCTCCTTTTTTTCTCTCTCTATGAATCTATTTATCGATCTAGCTAGCTATTTATATATCTATTCATTTATCTGTTTATTTATCAATCTAATTGTTTAGCTTGCTATCTATTTGTCTGTCTATCTACCTGTTTATCTATCTATCTATATGTCTGTTTATCTATCTATCAATAATTGTCTTTCTATCTCCCTCCTTGCCCTCTCTCTTTCCCCTCTCTCTCTCTCTCTCTCTCTCTCTCTCTCTCTCTCTCTCTCTCTCTCTCTCTCTCTGTCACACACACACACACTATGTCTCAGTTGCT
>NC_051421.1:9460177-9462677 GCF_015228065.2 Penaeus monodon | reverse complement strand
TTTTGGTTGTGATAGATTGTGGATTATGGATTCTATAATGTGGGTTGTGAAATATTGTGAATTATGAAATATTGTGGTTGTCATATTTTGGGTTGTGAAATACTGAAGATTGTGAAATATCATGGCTTGTAAAATATTGTGGGTTGTGAAATACTGAAGATTGTGAAATAATGAGGGCTGTGAAATATTGCGAACGCTATCTTAGACATCACTATTGATTTCCTGAGGTGGAGTACGTTGATTCTATGCACCGATTTTGTTGTTGTTGTTGTTTGTCGCATGTGTTTGGATGCGAGTGTACGTTTGTGTGGATTCGTGTGTATGGATGCGTGTGTGTGGATGCGTGTGTGTGGATGCGTGTGTGTGGATGCGTGTGTGTGGATGCGTGTGTGTGGATGTGTGTGTATGGATGCGTGTGTGTGTGGATACGTGTGTATGAATGCGTATGTGTGGATGCATGTGTATAAATGTGTGTGTGTGGATACGTGTGTGCGTACGAAACGATTGCATTATCCCGAAACGCCTCCGCCCATCCCGGACCTGTGAGAGGGAAAAAACATAGAAGAGCAACACACGCAGGAAAAATAAGAAGACAAATAGTAAAAAAAAAAAAGAAAAAAAAAAGAAAGGAGAAGAGAGGGTGAGAAGTGAGAGAGACGAGACGAGAGACCGAAGAGAGAGAGAGGGAGAGAGAGAGAGAGAGAGAGAGATAGAGAGAGAGAGAGAGAGAGAGAGAGAGAGAGAGGAAGTGAGAGGAGAGAGAGAGAGAGGAGAGAGAGAGGAGAGAGAGAGAGAGAGAGGAGAGAGAGAGAGAGAGAGGAGAGAGAGAGAGAGAGAGAGAGCAATGCGCAAAGTAAAAAAAAAAAATAATAATAAATTTATTCTAAAAAAGAGAGATATGTAAATAGGCAAAAAAAAAGAGTGATTCAGTCTATTAAAAGCAACATAAAGTCTTGAAAAATAAGAAAAAAGACACGCAGTCTTAAAAAAAAGCAATACACAGTCTAAAAAAAAGGAAGATACATAAAAAAACGAAGAAAAGAGCACTGCACATAGCATGCAAACTCCGACATCACGATCCGTTCTTACAGTCGATCTCTCTCGAGTCTGTGTCATCAAAACCGCCGCATTTTCCACTCTCCGGGATGACGAGTGGTGTTGCAAGCCCCTGGGAGATGCAACACGTGCAATTTCCCTCCCAGTTGCTTTTAAACCCCCACCCCCCATCCCCCCTTCCTCCTCCCTTGCCCTGGTGTTCGCAATTTCGGGTCAAAAGCAACAACTATCAAGTGAAGAAAATTCATCTCACGTACTTTGGACCTTAGGGAGAGAGGGAGGGAGGGAGGGAGGGAGGGAGGGAGGGAGGGGGGGGAGGGAGAAGGGGAGAGGAAAAAGGAAAGAGAGAAGGGAAGGGGAGATGGAGAAGAAGAGGGAGAAAGGAAAGGGAGAGGGAAAAGGGGAGGGAGAAGGAAAGGGGATTTAGGGGTGATGTGGGGGGGGGGGTAAGAGAGTTAGGATTCGGCAGAAGTTGATGCTTGCAACGTCAGGGCTCGAGAGTCAGAGTTGCAAGTCATCGAATGACAAGGAAGAGGTGCCAATTCGTCTTATTGCAGAGAGCATCAACGTCGGTATTTCTCTTGTTGCATTTGTCTCGTTGTCTTTTTTTTCTTTTCTTTTTTTCGAGAACACAAAATTTTCATTTTAACACGTGCAACAAGGACACAGAAGAAGAGAAAGACAAATAAACACATAGTGATAGTAATTACGGTAAGAATGACAAGGAAAGTGAGGATGATGACAGTGATAATAATAATGATAATGGTGGCAATAACAAGAAAACAATAACGAAACAAAAAGAAAAACACACGCAACGTAACGTAACACAAACACAAGCCATAAAAAATTAGCATGTAAATTTTCTCCTGTGAGAAGGTCATTTCGATTCTGTTCCCTTTATTTTTTTCATCTTTTTATTTCCTTTTATACCAATTATTTATTATCATTTTTATCTTCTCCGTCATTTACTACGAGATAAGGTCACAAGCGAAGGCTGTGATGGTTGCAACAAAGAGAAACCAATATCAATTGATAATAAGTAAATAAAGAATGATTGATTGAAAAAAAAATATCGTCACACGTAATTAAATTAGTCAAAAGGAATGAAATACGTCATAAAAAACAAGCCATGGAATCAATTGGAATCAAGTCCCCTTGCAACTTTCGATTTCGAACACTCGGCACATGTTATTGTTTTCGTCTTGGAACTTATTAATTGCTGTAAGGAGAGGCCGGCATGGGCAGAGAGACAGAGGGAGAGAGGAAGGGAGATAGAGAGATAGATAGATACGCTACACACATATAAAGAGACAGGATGGAGTAGAAGGAAAGAAATAGCAGAGAAGGAAGAGAGGAAAAGGAAAGTGAAAGAGAGAGAGAGAGAGAGAGAGAGAGAGAGAGAGAGAGAGAGAGAGAGAGAGAGAGAGAGAGAGAGAGAGAGAGG
>NC_051421.1:9445177-9452677 GCF_015228065.2 Penaeus monodon | reverse complement strand
TATATATATATATATATATATATATATATATTATATATATATATATATATATATATATATATATATATATATATATATATATATATATATATATATATGCATGTATATGTGTATATTGTAAATATATATATATATATATATATATATATACATAAGTATATGTATGTAAGTTTTTTCTTTTTTTTTTCTCACCCGTCATCATCATCATCACATCATAATCATAATAATAAAAATAATAATAAACAAAAATAAAAAGGGAATAAAAAAAATTTTAAAAAAACCACTACAAATACTAATAGTATCAAAAATTTTTAAAAACCAGTTTAAATAAAATTGATGATGATAATATTGCTATAATGACAATGATAAAAAAAAATAACAATAATGATATTGTCAATAATAATATTGATTATAGTAATATCAGCGACAACACAAATGATAATAATAATGCTGATAATAATGATATCGATGATAATAATAATGATGATAATAATGATGATAAAGATAATGAAAATTTATAATAATAATGATAATAATAATAAAAAACAACAACAAAAAACAACAAAAAACAACAACAAAAACAAAAAAAATAATAAAAATAATAATAATAATAAAAAAAAAATAATAATAGAAATAGAAAGGGTATGTACACCCCCAAAACCACACACAAAACAATATTTTGGGATATATATTTTATTTTATTTTATATATATTAATATATATAAATATTATATATATATATAAAAAATTAAAAACATAATATATACATACCCCACAAACCCCACCCACACAGCACAGGCACCCCACGCAAAACCACACAAACCACAAACACAAAAACCACACACAAAAAGGGCACCCCACACACACACACACACAAACACACACACACATACAGAGAGAACACACACACAAACACACGCACAAAACACACAAACACAAACATAAACACTATGTGTGTGTGATATAATTAGAAAAATTAATATATATATATATATATATATATATATAATATATATAAAATTATAAAATATATATAAAATATCAATGTATATATATAAATATAAATATTTTATAATATATTTTTAAAATATATATTTTATATAGTATATATATTATAAATAAAATATATATAGCAGAGGGTATATATATTTATCAATTAACTTATATAGAAAAGATAGATAGAAGATAGATATTTACATGTATACATATATAAAATTTATATATGTATATAATATATATTTTATATATATTTTATATATATGTATATATAAATTTTGTATGTATAATATGAAACCCAAAAATATATAAAATTTATATATAAAATATATATATATATATTTTAATATATATAACAAATTTGTACCAAAACCACACACACAAACCCCACGCAAAAGGACCCCACACACACCCCACCCCCACCCCACAAAACATGTATATATTTTTCTGTATATATATTTGTATATACTGAATAATATATATATATATATATATATATATAATAATATATATTCTTTTTTTTTTAAACGGTAGGTTCATTTTGACCCGCCGGGGGTACAGATGTATTTAAAATTGTAGTTTCATTTGCGATGCTCTTGGAGTGAGTAGGGTAGGGTCCCCGTTTCCTTTCCACGGAGATTTGCCGGGTTCCCTTTTTTCGGTAACATTTTCTATTTTTTATCCGGGCTTGGGACTAGCAAAAATTTGGGTGGTTGGCCACCCAGGGGCCCCTAGGTGGGCAATCAAAGGGTGAAGTTCCTTCCCCAAGGGGGAAAAAACGCGGCGGCGGTGACTCGAAACCCTCAAAATCAGTTTTGCCGTGTGACAGTTTTGAGTCCAATGTTTAAACCCTTTCGGCCACCGGGGCCCCTTGGGCGATCGGGGCTTCCATGATTTTTTTTGGGAAATTTTTAGAGCGGGGGTTTTTGCCATTGCCTTCCCCCCGGGGTTTTTTTTTTTTTTTTTTTTTTATCGAGTCACCATCTCTATTTCCCCGGCATGATTTGGGGCTGGGGGCCACCCAGGGGCTAGGGGGCAAATTGGGGTGAAGTTCATTCCCCAAAGGGGAAACAAGGGGGCCGGGGCCCGGGTTTGGACCGAACCTCGAACCAGAAAAACCGTCGTGACAGTTTTTGGGTTTCCGACGCTCAAAACCATTTCGGCCCCCGGGGAAGTCCCCATATTAAAATAATATAAATATATATATATATATATATTTAATATATAATATATGGGATTATATATAAAATATATATGGTATATTTTTAAATTTTAATTATATATATGTATTATATAATAAAATATATAATATATATATTTTAATATATATATAAATATATGCATGGTATATACAAAAAGATAAAGTTATAGAATATATATTGATATAGATACACACACACACACACAACCCCACAACAAAACACACAAAAACCCCACAAACACACACAAAAAAAACACACACACCCACACACACACAAAAACACCAAAAAAATTTATATATATTATATATATTATAATATATAAAATATAAAATATATATATAAATATATTTTATTATATGTGTGGGGGTTTTGTTTTGGGGGTTTTGGGGGTTGTGTGTGTGTATTTTGTAGGGATATATATTTTATATTTTAAAATTATTATTATATATATATATAATAATTAAAATTATAAGGAAAAAAAAAACCCACAATACAAAAAAAACTAGTTTTATTAAAAAAGGGGGGACTCCCAGTTTCGAAACCACTTGGTCCAAATCTTTGAAGATGGGTTTTCTTCCATTGTACCCCCCCACGGAAGAGTGTTTTGTTTTATATTATATATATATATTTTATATAATATATATATATAAAACTAAAATATATTATAATATATTTTAATAATATTTTTAAATATATTATATAAAATATTTGTGTGTGTTGTGTTTTTGTGTGTGTTTTGTGTGTGTGTGTGTGTGTGTGTGTTTTTAATTTATATATATTGTGTTATATATAAAATATTTTTATAAATTAATATATATATTATTATATAAATATATAATATTAATTTTTTAATATATGTGTGGGGTTTTGGTGTGTGTGTGTATTAATAATATGTGTTGTGTGTGTTTTTACAAAAATATATATTCCGTTGTTTTTATATATATATTATATATATATAATATATATATGGAATATATATAATATATAAAATATATATATATATATATATATTATATTTTAGATATTAAAAATATATATAATATATTTATATAAAACTTATATATTTTAATTATATATATAATATATATATATATAAAATATAAAAATATAAAATATATAATATTATATTTTATACAGACGAAGGGGGAAGCAAATAATAAAAATTTATATTTATACACAAACAAAACCCACACCCCATGCATATGTATTATTATAATATATATATATAATATAAATAATATATTTTATATATATATTATAATATATTTTTATAAATAAATAATATATATATATTTTAATATATGTTTGTATAATATAAAATATAAAATATATAATATATATATATATATTTTAATATATATATATATATAAAATATATACACATAGCATGTGGTGATTTTTTTGTGTATAAGTTATTTAAATATTTTTTATAATCCCATGTCTATATAAAATATAAAATATATTAAATTATAATTTTATAGTTAATAAATAAATATATTTTAATGGGTTTATATAAAAGGTTTATATATTATTTATATATAAATAAATATATAATACATATATGTATATATATATAAAATTTTATATATATATATATATTTTATCTATATTTTAAAATATAAACATATATAAATTTTTATGTATATAATATATAAATATATATATAATATTTATATAGATATTAAATATATATATATATAAATAATTCACTCACCACACACAAACAACAAACACACACACACACACACCACCCCACACACACACACACACATATATATAAAATATATATAATAATATATATAAAATATATATTTTATATAATATATATATATATATATATAAAAATATTATACAAAACTAACAGATTCTCTTTAGATTTTCCTCCATATTTCGGGAAAGGGGATTTTTAGACCCTTTTTCAATTTTTAAAATTTCCTTTTTAAAAAGGCAAAACTTACGTGTTTCTATAGTTCTAAAATGCTCTTAATTTCCCCAAAAACATCGGGGGACAGAAGAAAAAGGCCCCTTTTATTTTATTTTCAAATTTTCCCCTTTTTTTCTTTACATTTTTGTTGTTTTTTTTCATTAAAAACCCAACCCAACACAAACGAAAAAAATAATAAGATGAATAATAAAAATTTAATTTATGGGGATGTTTGAGGGTTGATGATAATAATAATAATAATAATAATAAAAAATAATAAGGGTAATAATATTGATAATAATAATAATAAAAATTTAAAAATTTAAAAATAATAATAATAATAATAATAGTAATAATAATAATAATAATAATAATAATAATAATAATAATAATAATAATAATAATAATAATAATAATAATAGTAATAATAATAATAAGAAGAAGGAGATGAAAATGAAGAAGAAGAAGTGGAAAAAAAAGAAAAAAGAAAGAAAAGAAAAACAAATGAAAAGTGAAAAAAAAAATAAATAGAAAAAGAAAAAGAAAAGAAAACAAGAGAAAAGGGGAAAACAAGAAAAAAAATAATAAAAAAAGAGAGAGAGAAAAAAAGCACAGGAAATAGAATAAACAGAACATCGCTATTTTCACGTTCATAGTAAAATGGGCCAGGGCAATTTTTCTTGTTTTTATCGGTTCGGGCAAATTCCTGTTTACGTGAGGGTTTTGGGTAAAATTTTGCCCCAATGGCAGGATGGGAAATTTACCTTAGTGATTGATAGGGAGGTTAGGGACGCGTGCTGGGTGTTAGGGGGGAAAAGGGGGTAGGGGAAACCTTATTCAGTTTTTATGGGGCCATATTGTCTCTTTATTATGTTTTTTATCGTCAACTTCCATTTTTTTGAGCATCGTATCAACTGAGGAATTGGGTTTTCGTCTTTATCGTCATGTTGTTATTGTTCTATTTATTTTTATTTATTTTTTGATTTATTTGATTATTCATTTATTTATTTATTTTATTTTATTTCATTTTTTTTGTATCTATTTATTTTTCTTTTTTATTTTTTTTTTTTTTTTTTATTTTCCTTTTTTTCTTCTTCAATTTTTTTTTTATTTTTCTATTATTTTTTATTATCTTCTTTTTATATTTTTTTTTCTTTATTTTTCTTTTATCGTTATAACCTGTATGTTTATGATATTGTCAGGATTACAACTAACTTTTTTTTTTATAATTCATTGTTATTATCATTATTACCATTAACATGACTATCATTATTTTTGTTCTTATCATTAGTGATGCTACTTTTATTACTAAGATTTTCATTTTTAATATCATTACCATTGACATGATGAATATGATCATTATAGATTCCATAACCATTATCTTTATTGCCATCCTTATCTATCTTTTCATATCAAACCCCCTTGGCCCGGGGGACTAAAACATTATCTCACAGGGGTTTAAAATTTTAAATGAGCCAAAAGGATTATTCAAAAATCACATGATTCTTTTTTGTAAAAAGAAAACAGAAGGGTAAAAAATTGCATGACGATGTAAGGGGATCATTTTAAATTTAAATAAAACATATATATATTTTTTTCTATTTTAGGTACGGAGACCTGCCTTGACGGCTGAGGATAAGTTATTCTACTACGTTTGATGACAGTCAGTTTGTGGTACAAAAATCTTTCCCCTTTCCCTTTTTATCTAGATAATATGAATATATACATATAAAGAATTTTAAAATATAAAATTATATTTTATATATATAATTTTATAAAATTATAGATAATAAAATATATAATATAAAATTTTTAAATAAATAAAAAAAATAAATAATAATATTTAATTTTTATTTATATATAGATATTTTATAAAATATATATATAGTAAATTTGTAGAAATTTTTTTTTTTTTTTTGCTTCAAATAGAATTTATGCTTGACTAGAGGAACCCAGTGGCAATAATAGTGTGGAAAAAAAAGGATGATGCAAAATTTTTGTGCTATAAAAATGGATTTAAAATTTATTTTAACTTCCCCCCTAATTTATATATATATGGTTTTTTATATAAAATAATAATTAATAATATAATATATTATATATATATATTATATATATATAATAATATTATATTTGATATTATATTTTATATAATACATATACATATACCTACATACGTACATACAAAAATAAAATATTAATATATATATAATTTATATATAATATTATATATATAAAATATATATATATATATATATTTAGATAGGGTTGAAAATTTTTTACATATTTAAAAATAATAAGGTTTTAAAGATAATAATGATAATAATTTAAAAAAATAAAATAATAATAGTAAAATTAAAAAAGATTTAAAAATAAAATAATAATAATAAAAAGTAATAATGAAATTTAAAATCTACTTTCAGGACCCCAAAAAGGTACATGAATAAAGTGAAAGTACACCTACATCTATTATTGTAAAAAAAAAAGTTACCAAGAGTACAAGGGGAAAAAAGGAAAGCCCCTTTCATTCGCCTGCCTTGAAAAAAAGCCTCATCCCAAACAAGGAATTTTTTTCGTTATTTAACCCTGCGCGGGGTGTTTTTTTCCCTTATGACTTTAGGGTTTTTTGTTGGATTTAGCGTTCTTATTGCGATGGCCATTTGATCCCCCTGGGGGATCGCTTTAGCTTCTCTGATTTTTGGGGGGCCAAAGGGGGGGGCTTCCGAGGAGGGGGGGGGAGGGGGGGGGAGAGCGCCCCGGGGAAAGGGAAATTTCCGTATGCTTTCTTTACACACACAAAACAAAAAATAGGCACGAACGCAGCACACACAAACACACACAGGCAGCACGGGACCACGCACGCACGCCCCGCCCCGCACCCCACACCACACACACACACAAACGCATACTTTCACCACGGACGCACGGAAAGCCGCATAAAAACGCCCGCAAAACCCCCGCACCCCACACACACACAAAACACACACCACACACACGCACACGCACACAACACACACACACAAACACCCCACACACACCCCACAAAACACACAAAACCCCAAACAAACAAAAAAAAAGCAAAAAATAAAAAAAAAAACAAAAAATACAACGTTTAAAACCGGTTTTAAAAAAAAACCCTTGCCTCAGAGGGTAAACCTTTTAAACAGAATTAGGATTTGGAAAGGTTCCAAAGGCTTACCGTTGATGCTCCTTTTTCCCGGGCCTTTTCAAGTTAATTTACATAAATTTTTGAGTTTTTCCATCCCGAAAAACCTATATTCCTTACAGTTAATGAAGTTGTTGATAAAGATGAGCCATCCTTATGCCTGTCGGAGGGAGAGGAACAATGATATCTTGGGAAAATTTGACGCGGTTTTT
>NC_051421.1:9430177-9432677 GCF_015228065.2 Penaeus monodon | reverse complement strand
GGCAGGGGGCTTGGGGGGCAAGGATCAGGATGTAGGGGAAATGGGAAGGATGGTAAGAGGCAGGGGATAGGGATAAGTGGCAGAGGCAGTTAGGGAGTAGGGAGCAGAGACAGGGGATAGGGGGTAGGGGGCAGGTGGCAGAGTCAGGGGATAGGGGGTAGGGGGCAGGTGGCAGAGACAGGGGATAGTGGCAGAGGGTAGGGGGAGAGGTGCAAGAGCCAAGGGGCAGGTGGCAGGGACAGGGAGTAGAGAGCAGGCAGCAGGGGCCTGAGGCAGGGAAATGACACGTACAGGATATTAATAATATATACGTTCAGGTAGTCTCGTCCTGGCGGTGTAGGCATCTGCTCTTTCACCTGAGCTCTTAAAGCGTATGTACGTGTATGTGTGTTTTTATAGTGTATGAGTGTTTATGTGTGTGTGTGTGTGTTGTGCGTGTGTGTGTTTATAGTGTATGAGTGTTTATGTGTGTGTGTGTGTGTGTGTGTGTGTGTGTGGTGTGTGTGTGTGTGTGTGTGTGTGTGTGTGTGTGTGTGTGTGTGTGTGTGTGTGTGTGTGTGTGTGTGTGTGTGTGTGTGTGTGTGTGTGTGTGTGTGTTTATGTACCCGAGTCCCTGTATGCACTAGGTATGCATACATTCATGCAATACGGTCTGCAACCTATCTCGCTCCTCCCGAAATTGTTTCCTCGTGTGTTGTGCCTTTTTTTTTCTTTCTTTTTTTTCGAAATCCCTTAACCACCCGACCTTCATTAAGTCGCGGGCGCACATACGCAGGTCGTGAACTGCGAACGTGCAGGTCGGCTTAACTTCTTCGGCGGGCCATTATTCGTTCCTGAAGACAATAGAATGTTTTCGCTCTCCATATTTTTTTATCTATTTATTCTTTTATTTATTTATTTTTTGTAGAATTATTATTATTATTATTTTTTTTTTTTTTTTTTTTTTTTTTTTTTTTTTTTTTTTTTTTTTAAGTGAAATGGGCTATCTCACTCTTTTCTAAATGACTTCTGAATGCCGGAGACGTTTGGTTTTGATCTAACGCACTCGCACCGACATGAAAAAAATCTAATTTCATCGGGCCTTTAAATATGTATTTAAAGTTCCTTTTAGACATTGAACGCTGTCCGAGAAATAAAAAGATGTTTCCCTTGGGGCTGTAAAAATTGAGAAAAACGAACACATTCTAGCGTGTTTTATTATTATTATTATGACTGTTATTTTTATTGTTATTATTATTATTATTATATTATTATTATTTTATTATTATTATTATTATTATTATTATTATTATTATTATTATTATCATTATCATCATTATTATCAGTAGTAGTTGTAGTAATAGTATTATTATCAGCAGCATCAGTATTATAATTATCATTATTAGCCAGAACATTATCATTGGCGCGAAAGTGTTGGTTTACATCAGTAATCTGTAAATATTTTTCTGGCATATACTCAATACTTTTTTAACGTATATATATATATATATATATATATATATATATATATATATATATATATATATATATATATATATGTATATATATATATATATATATATATATATATATAAATATATATATACATATATATATATATATATATATATATATATATATATATATTACCTTTACTACTATTATTATCATCATTATAATTCTTATTATTATCATCAGCATCATTATTCTTTTCTTATAGCTATCCTTATTTTTAATATTATTATTATTATTATCATTATTATTATTATTGATATTATTATTATTATTATTATTATCATTATTATTATTATTATTATTATTATTATTATTATTATTATTGTTATTATTGCTATTATCATTATCATTATTATTAATTATTTTTAAAAATTATTTTTTAAAAATTTTATTTTAAAGAGAGAGAGAGAGAAAAAAAAAAAAAAAAAAAAGCCTTTATAATATTTTATATTATATATATATATATTATATATATATATATAATATATATAATATATATATATATATAATTAATATAATATATATAAAAGAAAAAAGGAAAGGGTAAAAATTTATAATATTTTAAAATAAAATTAAAAATAAAATTTTATATAATAATTATATAAAAAAAATTACAAATTATAAAACATATTAATTTTTCGTTCCATGCCGTAAAATAATTAAATTTTAAAAAAAAAAGAAAACCCCTTCCAACCCCCCTAAACCCAAAACAACGAAACCCTAAAAAAGCCAACCAAAAAATTTTTAAGGGAACGTTAATTCCAAAGGCCTCGACGAGTTTTTTTACAGAAAATTTTGGGTAACCAATAAAAAGGGCCCAAGTACAAGTTAGTAAGGGAGTTGATTTTCTTTTACTAATTAATTTCCCGCATAATTAAGCAAAATCTTTTTAGGTGTTTTTTCCGGGGGAGAAAAAAATTATAGAAGCGGGGTTGGGAATTTTATACTTTTTAAAACATTAAGAATTTTTGAGGGGGGGATGGGGGAAAATTTAGAAGATTTGTAA
>NC_051421.1:9405177-9407677 GCF_015228065.2 Penaeus monodon | reverse complement strand
TAGCTAAAAGTACGAAAAAATGCAATTATGATACTTGCATACTAATTCACAAAATAAATCAAGGTTTTTATCCAAAGTAGCTGCTAACCCTTCCAACCGTAGATAACACGACCTGTGTCCAAACAAGACAGGTAAACTCTCTAGACATAAAAAAAAATGTGTAGATATAGATTTGGAACAAATTACCAAATAATATCATAAACATTCAGAACACTATGCATTAAAAATAAATCAAAGGAACATATCTTTCATCACCAATACCATCAGGTTTCAAAATATAAGACTTACGTGTACTACCATTAATTCTATGTCTTATATTTACATGTACTAAATCACTTTAAATGTAATAAGAATAACCATTGTAACTAATAAATTAATAAAGTACTCTTAATTTGAATCTAAATTTGTATATATACATATATATATATATATATATATATATATATATATATATATATATATATATATATATATACAGGCCGCGATGGCCGAGTGATTAGAGCATCGGACTCAAGATTGTCACGACGCCAATCTGAGTTCCAGGGTTCGAGTCACCGGCCGGCGCGTTGTTCCCTTGGGCAAGGAACTTCACCTCGATTGCCTACCTAGACAACGACATATCGCCTTGAGAAGGCAAACGCATGTGTCGTAGAAGTCACCGCCGGGGTACAAACCGCGGTTGATTAGGAAGGGCATTCAATCAGGCAAGAGTGGCACTGCCATATAACCTCTCAGTAATGAATTGAGATAGGCTTATGTCCTGCAGTGGAATGAATGGCTGTTAAAAAAAGAAAAAAGAAAAAAAAAAAAAGAAGAAAAAAAAAAAATATATATATATATATATATATATATATATATATATATATATATATATATATATATATATATGTATAAACTTATGTACATACATGTATATACATATATATATATGCACACACATACATATACATACATATACGTATGTATATGTATGTATATATATATATATATATATATATATATATATATATATATATATATATATATATATATATACATATATGATATATATTTATTCATACATGTATGTGTGTGTGTGTGTGTGTGTGCGTGAGACCTAGGTTATTTGGGGAGCAGGCTATGAAAACATACAAATAAACACCCAAACGCGGATCCAAAATTTGTAAAGTTGCAGTCGTAACTTCCTGTTTGTTCCTTCACCGCTGATATTTTCTCGGCTCGGAATTGCTGCTTCGCAATCAAACTAAAATCCCGTGTTCATTTCGAAGCCCAATCGACTGTAGACTTTTAAGAAGCTATATTTACCACGTTTTCGAGAAGACTTTGTTTTTCTGTGATTTCACTCCCTTGATTATATGCCTGCGATGAATGGTCTTGCCTTGATAAAGATAATTCGCTTTTTGTAACCTCGAGAGAACGAATATTGCAAAACTAATGAGCAAATGTTTAAATTACGAGATATTTATGGTAAGTGCATTAACAGCCGTAAATGCTCTGATCTTTCTAAGTCTCACTTCCTTGAAAAGGGAGGAAGATACACATTAATAAATGATGAGCAGGGAAAATGAGCAAGTGTCAAGATATAAATAGGAAAAGTCGTGATTATATAATGGTGATGATTGTGACACAATACAATTTCAGTACAACTACAACTACTATTGCCAATGATGATGCAACAGTAATGATAATGATTCCCGTTTTCCTTCTTCCACTCCTGTTTTCCTTTTTTCCATTCCCCTTTTCTTTCTTTCATCTTCCCTTTCCTTGTGCCTTTCCCCTCTTCCCTTTCCACTTTCCCTCTTCCATTCCCGTCTTTCTTTCCTCCTTCACGTTTTTCTTCTTTCATTCCCGTTTTCCTTCTTTCATTCCCGCATTCCTTCCCCCCCTTCCCGTTCTCCTACCCCCACATTCTCGTTTTCCTTCTTTTATTCCCTTTTTCCTTCTTCCATTCCCGTTTTCCTACTTTCCTTCTTTCATTCCCGTTTCCTATCTTTCTCGTTTTCCTCCTTTCCCTTCCGTTTGCCTTATCCTCTTTTCATCGTCATACCCCCCCTCCCCTTTTTTTGTCTCCTCTCTTCCATTTCCGTTTCCTCTCTTCTGTTTCCCCTTTTCCTTCTCCCCCTCTCGTCTTCCTTCTTCTATTCCCGTTTCGTCTCTTCCAATCCCGTTTACTCTCTTCTTTTTTCACTTTTCCTTCTCCCCTTTTCGCCTTCCTTCCTCTATTCCCGTTTCCTCCTCCTCCCCTACCCACCTTCTTTCTCCCTTCGTTTACTTCCTCCCCTTCGTCTCCCTTCCCTCCTCCTCGCCTTCCTTCCTCTATTCCTGTTTCTCCTCCTCCCCTACCCACCTTCTTTCTCCCCTTCGTCTCCCTTCCCCCCTTCCTTCGGTTTCTAAGCCAACTGGTCATCCAAGGTAACCAAAGCTATTGAAGGCCGCACCACATGGACCCAGGATACCGAGTACTTCAAAATAATGAGCTCACACTTTATCTCTCGTACTC
>NC_051421.1:9382677-9385177 GCF_015228065.2 Penaeus monodon | reverse complement strand
AAAAACAAAAACAGCCATTATGCATGGCAGGTGAAAAGGCAAAATGTTTAAGGAGATTTATCAATGTATTTGTTTATTTATTTATTTGCTCATCTATTTATATATCTATCTGCATTTCCATCCGTTTGTTTGTGTGTTTATCTGCGTATTTATCTACTAATATATCTATAAATTTATATATCTGTTTTGCTTATCTATCTCTAGGGATTACAAGCAAGCGAACAGCCTGTAACTCCTGCAGTGGTGGTGAACAGAAAGCAAATAACGACATATCAAAACTTTTCCTAAATTACCGTTCACAGCGAGACAACTTTCCGAGCTTCAGTCAGGAAGGCATTTTCTGGTATTATTGACAGATGTTTATTGTGCGGAGAGGGAATGGGGGCGGAGAGATGATGGTGGCTGAGAGGGAACTCGCACACAGACGCACACTCAGACAGGTAGATAGATATATGCATGCATGTTGAGACGCTCACACACGTGTGTGTGTGTGTGTGTGTGTGTGTGTGTGTGTGTGTGTGTGTGTGTGTGTGTGTGTGTTTGTGTGTGTGTGTGTGTGTGTGAGTGTGTGTGTGGAGAGAGAGAGAGAGAGAGAGAGAGAGAGAGAGAGAGAGAGAGAGAGAGAGAGAGAGAAGAGAGAGAGAGAGAGAGAGAGAGAGAGAGAGAGAGAGAGAGAGAGAGAGAGAGAGAGAGAGAGAGAGAGAGAGAGAGAGAGAGAGAGAGAGAGAGAGAGAGAGAATGAGAGAGAGAGAGAGAATGAGAGAGAGAAACATGAAATATATTTAGGAAAGAGATTCGTCCAGCGGTCTGCAAGTAGCCTCGATCCGCAGTACCTGATTCCGGTCGATCAGTGCAGATTCTTCAGAATCCTCAAGTCAGGGAAAAGACGCTCGGGAGAGACATTGTGTTCTCATCTTCTTAGCGAGGATAGGAAGACGGTGGAGGATGACAGAGAGACAAGGTGGGAGAGAGAGAAAAGGGAGAGGGAGAGGATTTAGGGATTTTATCGTCAGTTTTCATTATTTTTCTGTCTTTTATTCTCTCTTCTTCCTTCTGTTTCTTCTTTCGTAAATGTTGTTATTTATTGTCAATTATCTTCCGTCCTTCAGCCTTCCTCATTCTTTTCCTCCGTCATTTCTCCTCATCCTCCATCACCTTCTCCTCCTTGTACTCTATTCCTATATCATTCCTCCCATTTTTCCTCTTCCTCCTTCTCCTCCTCCTCCTCCTCCTCCTTTTCCTCCATCTCCTCTTCCTCTTCCTCCTTCTCCCCCTCCTCTTCCTCCTTCCCTCCTTCTCCTCCTCCTCTTCCTATTTTCCTCCTTCTCTTCCTGCTCTCCTTCCAAAGCACCGACCAGAATTTGAAGTCCCGTGAAATATATGCATTGACTCCCTTCGTAGTTCGTATTGTCAAGGAAGAAACAGTTTGGCGAATGCATTTTGTTTTCTTTTTCTTGTTTTAGTCTTCTCATCTTTTCCGAACTTTTTTTTTTTTTTATCTCTTTAGCTGATGCAGTTCCCCCTCTTAAACATTTTTCGTCTTTCTCCTTTTTTGATATTATGTAGTAATTTGCATTATCCATTGGGTTATTTATATGTCGACTCTTTCTCCTTTCAGGTGGGTAACACGAAACAGTGAGTGGAATCCTGTTGATTTCGGGTGAGTATTGGCTCCACCCACCCTCCTCTGCTCCCCCCTCCCCCCCTCTTATCCCTCAGGTTGTGGTTAAATCTGTTTGTTTGTGAAATGTGCAGCGCTACAGGTTTCATATAGTTATACAAAGATCCCTGTTGCGTGTCTTTGTCCATTTGTTTGTCTTTTTTTAATCTTTGTAACTATGTCTAATCAAATATTTAATCTTCTGAGGTATACTTTTTTTTAATTATTATTATTATCCTTATGTATAATGCTTCTCATTCACACACATTCTATTCACGCATATAAATCTTCTCCCCCTTTCCCTCTCTCCTCTCTTCTCCCCCCCCCTCTCTCTCTCCTTCTCTCCTTTTTTTTTTCCCTTCTTCTTTTCTTTTTCCCTTTCCTCCCTCCCTCCCCCCCCCCCTTTTTTTTCCCTTTCTCTTTCTCTCTCTTTCTTTCTTTTTCATCCCCCTTTTTTTCATCCCCCCCTTTGCGTTTTTACCTTTTAAAGTATCCCCGATTTACCCAAACCCGGCTTTTTCCCCCCCTCCCTTGAACATGGGTTGTTTCTCCCCTCCCCCCCTCTTCTTTTTTCCCCATCCCTTTCCCCCCCCTTCTCCCTTCCCCTCTAAACGGGTTTTCATTTCCCTTTCCCCTTTTTTTTGGGGCCCGGTTTCTTTCCCTTTTTCCCCCTTGGGGCCCTTTTGGATTTTTTTTCCCTTTTGGTGTTTTCTTCTCTTTTTCCCCCATATTTTTCCCCTCCCGGGTTTTTTTTCCTTTTTACTTTTTTTTCTATTTCTTTCTCTTTTTGTTTTTTTTTTTCTCTTCTCTTTCTTCTTTTTCCCCTTCTCTTTTCCTCTT
>NC_051421.1:9375177-9377677 GCF_015228065.2 Penaeus monodon | reverse complement strand
ATAAAAGGGATTCGATCTCGTATAGACTTGAATTAGTGGGATTCAACACTCCGTAAAAGGATCGGGAGCACTCGACGAAGGCGCAGAGTTTGCTCACTTCCTCCTTAGGATTCGATTGGGAGATGTAATGCAAATTGCGATGATTCAGACTTTCAAGTGTCATTTGTGTCGCTCTTGGGCTACATTTTCGGCATTTTTTTTATCTCTTGTTTTCTTTGTAGTCTATTTCAGCCAAGTTATCCCTGTTACTCCTTTTATTTCGTTGCTCTCTATCCTCTCCTTTCTCCTTTCGTCTCCCCTCGTTCTCGACTTCCATAGTGGGGCCTCCCTCATCACTCTCGGCCCGTCTCATATTTTTCCTTTTAGCTCTCTTCTTCCCCGCTCCCCCCCCCCTTCTCCCCTCTCCCTCCTTTGAACCTTCTCCTCGCTTTCTTTGTCTCTGTCTCCTCCCCCGTTTCTCCGCTCCCCAATCCTCTCCCCCCTCCCTCTATTCTGTCGTCCTTCCAGATCCCCTTCTCTCTTCCTAAGCTCCCCTCACTCTCCCCTTCTCCAACTTGTTCTTTTTTCTCTCCCTTTACTTCCGGTACACCCCCCCCCCCCCCGTCTATTCTACTTCTCCAATTTTCTTCCTCTTCCTGTTCGTCCCTTTTAGTCCCGCAGCTCTTCCACCTTCTCTTCCTCTCCCTTCCCTTCTCTTTCCTACTCTCCCCTTCCTTCATCTCCCCCCTTCTCTTACCTCCCCTGCCTTCTCCTCCCTCTCTCATCCCCTTCCCCTTCCCCTACATATATTTTTTCCTTCCCCATCCCCTACCTTGTACTTCCTTCCCTCATCTCATTTCTCTTTTACCATTCACCACCACGCCCCTTCCCTTCCCCTCCTCCGCCTCGCCCCTTCCACACCACCGCCCTCCCTTTCCCCCTCTCTCTTCCCTCCCCCAACCTAGCCACTTCCCTTCCCTCTCCCCACCCCAAACCGAAACCACCTCCACACCACCTCCCCTCCTGTTTCCTTTGCTTTCCCCTCCCCGAACCTCGCCCCTTCCCCACCTTTCCCCTTCCTTCCCCCTCCCCCCTCTCTCTCTCCACTCCACCCTTCTACACCCTCTCCCTCTCCCTCCCCCCCCCCCTGCCACCGTCCTCAGGCCATATTGCGGAGTTGCTATTTTTCCCTCGGAAGACACACGCGCGCGGGGCCCTTGCAAGAGGCCTTCCGTCGACGCAAGATAAAGAGAGCTCTGTCCTCTTGTTCTGTAAGTGGTTTGCTGCCCCAGAGCCTCCTCGGGCCCGGAAGAAAGCAAGAAGTTCTAATTGATCTTGAATTGGATGGAGGAACGTAAGGAGGTGAGGGGGGGGGGGTCAAGATCTTGGGCATGGGGGAGAGGGCTGGATGGGTGGGTGGGGAAGGGAAGGTGAGAGGGAGGGGAGGGGAAGGGAAGGTGAGAGGGAGGGGAAGGGAAAGCGAGAAGGGGGGGGGAAGGGAAGTCGAGAGGGAATATTGTTGCTATTACTATCATTATTACTATATCATTATTATCATTATTATTATTATTATTATTATTATTATTATTATTATTATTATTATTATTATTATTATTATTATTATTATTATTTTATTATTATTGTCTTCATTATTTTATCATCATAATCATCACCATCATCATCAATATTATCATACTTATTATCATTACTATCACTGTTATTTATATTTCAGTTACTGTTATTTTCTAATTGTTATTATCATTATAATCATAATTAAAATAATTATCATCATCATTATTAATATTTCAGTTATTGTTATTATCATTATTAATATTTTCATTATTATTATTATTATTATTATTATTATTATTATTATTATCATTATTATCAACATCACCTTTATCACGATAATCATCAATTTCATTATTTTCATTTTCATTGTCATTATCATCATTATCATTATCATTAACGTTAATATTACTTTTGACCTTTTTTACGATTATCATTATGATTACTAATATAAGTTTTACTCTCGCCTATTATTATTGTTGTTATTATTATTATTATTATTATTATTATTATTATTATTATTATTATTATTATTATTATTATTATTATTATTATTATTATTATTATTATTATTATTATCATCATTATCATCATCATCATTTTTATTATTATTATCATTATTATTATCATTATTATTATCAGAGAGAGAGAGAGAGAGAGAGAGAGAGAGAGAGAGAGAAAGAAAGAGAGAGAGAGAGAGGAGAGAGAGAGAAAGAGAGAGAGAGAAAAGAGAGAGAGAGAGAGAAGAGAGAAGAGAGAGGGGAGAGAGAGAGAGAGAGAGAGAGAGTGAGAGAGAGAGAGAGAGTGATAGATAGAGAGAGAGAAGAAAAGAAAGAGAGAGAGAGATAGAGAGAGTGAGGAGAGAGAAAAGAGATAGAGAAGAGAGAGAGATAAGAGAGAGATAAGAGAGAGAGAGAAGAGAGAAGAGAGAAATAGAAAAAAAAGAAAGGGA
>NC_051421.1:9362394-9370000 GCF_015228065.2 Penaeus monodon | reverse complement strand
TTTTTTTAAATAAATTTTTTACAGGGGTATTTTTAAACACCCCAAAACCCCCAAACACTACAACACACCAAACCCCCAATTTAAAAATATATTTTAAAAAAATATAATTAAAAGTTTTTAATTTTTTTAAAATATATATATTTTTAAATATATATATTAAAAAAAAAAAAAAAAAAAATTTTTTTTTTTTTTTTTTTTAATAATTATAATAAAAAAAAAAAATAATATATTATATTATATATATTTAAATTTTTTTCAAAAATATAAAAAAACAAAAAAAACAAAAACCACCCCAAAAACCCACACAAAATAATATATTAAAATTATATATATTTTATAAAAATATGTATATTTTAATATTATAAATATAATATAATATATTATATATATTTATATAATAGTATAGTAAAAAATATATATATATGTATATAAAATATATTTAATTTTAATATATATTTTTATATATTAATATATATATATATATATATACTTTTCATTGGGCCCACACACCACACACGTCCGTGGATTGTGTGGTGTAATTATATTAATGTTATGTTTAATATATCTATGTTATGTGTTTTGTGGTGTATTTTATATATATATATATAAAATATTAATTTATATATATATATTATATATATTATATGTATTATGTATAATGTATATATATGCCGAGCCCGACCGAGCCAAAGTGCAATACCCGCATTGCTATTGGCTATTACAAAATGCCCCCAAAACTTGCAAAACAGACGCCGACTCCTTCGGAAATTGTTGTCTTGTTCCTCGATGGGAGGCTTTGATTTCGCATCGCGCGGAAACCTTTTAATTCTGGAAGATGTCTCGATGTTTCCGGCTGAATGCAGGGCCCCTCTGCTTTTGCCTCTGCCTCTACGCCTATTATGTTTTGGGGGTTGTGTGCTTTTATTTTTATGTTTGTGTATATTTATATCTATATCTGTAGCTATAGACATATCTGTATATCTGTCTGTCTATCTACCTGTCTATCAATTTATTTCTCTGTCTGTCTATCTGAGAGTGATGGAGATAGAAAGATAGATAGATAGATTGATTGGTTGATTGTTTAAAGATAGATAGTAGATAAAGATAGATAAAGTAGATGAAGATAGATAAGGGGAGAGAGAGAGAGAGAGAGAGAGAGAGAGAAATGGCGGGACAGGTATACAGAAATAGATAAACACATTTATAGGCATAGACAAGCCCCAAACCTGCTGTCCATTGTTTCCAGATAAACTAAGCACCAACTTGATTCCCAAAAGGAATATTGCTGATCTTCAGAGAGCATTTGACCCAGTAGAAGCTCGTGCAACGTAGCGGAACTCAACCTCATATCCAACTAATGAGACTTGAGTGTTGAGTGGAACGAAATCATCTCTCGTCTCTTTGGACTTGGCAAGGTTTTTTTAACGTGTCTTCATGCTTTTCAAGATTTGTTTTAGCCTGCTTAGTAGGCTGGCTGGCCGAGATTAGTCTCTGTGGAGCAATTAGGAGTTTCAGTCGTAAAACCCATGCTTTTTGGGAGCACACTCCGGGTAACTTGGAAACCCGGAGTATTGTTAGGACGGGGAGAAGTATGTCCTTGTCTTGGTATCGTCTTCAGGTTTCGTTTTAAACCTTAGGTTTATATTTTGTTTAACATCTTTTTAGTTTCGAGCTTATTGGACAAATTATATGTATCTAGTTACTGTTGTTGTTGTTGTTGTTTTTTTCCCTAGTATCGTCTGTTAACTAAAAAACCGAAGTCCTTGCCAGCCTTTTCGTTAGTTACACTGACATATGTTGCAAAAGGAAAACGCGTCTAATTTCAAGTATCTTGTTCCCTCCCCCTCCGACAGCAAAGGGGGTCACCTTTATCAACAACTTCATTAACTGTAAGGAATATGAGGTATATGTAATGAAGCTGACACGGATCATGACAAAGGAGCATCAACTGTAATGTGTTTTGGCACCTTTCCCAAATCCTAATTCTGATTATAAGGTACCCTCTGAGGCAAGGGATTTTTTTTACGGATTCACGTGTGTGTTTGCTTATTTGTTTATTTATTTGCTTGTTTGTGTGTGTGTGTGTGTGTGTGTGTGTGTGTGTGTGTGTGTGTGTGTGTGTGTGTGTGTGTGTGTGTGTTGTGGTGTGTGGTGTGTGGGGTCTGCGAGCGGTATGCGAGCATCCGGCGTCCGTGTGTGTAAGTTGGTGTGTTTGTGTGTGTTGGTGTGTGATGTGTGTTGGCGCGTGCGTGGGGCGTGCGTGCGTGCGTGGTGCGTGCCTGTGTGTGTGTGTGTGGTGTGTGTGCGTGCGTGCCTGTTTTTTGTGTGTTTGTGTGTGTGTGTGTGTGTGTGTGGGGTGGTGTGTGTGTAAAGCAAGCTTTACGGAATTTCCTTCCCGGGCGCTCTCCTCCCCCCTCCTCCCTCCTCGGAAGCCCCCACCTGGACCCTCAACAATCAGAGAAGCTCAAGCGATCTCCAGCGGGATCAAATGGCCATCGCAATAATGAACAGCTAAATCCAACAAAAGTCCCTAAAATCTGGGGGAAAAGACCCCCCCGCGCCTTTTTAAATAACGAAAAAATTCCCTTGTTATAGATGAAGGCTCTTTAAAGGGCAGGCGGATGTAGGGAGTCCTTTCCCTTTGTACTCTTGTAACTTTTTTTCAAAAATAGATGTAGGTGTATTTCATTTATTCATGTCCCTTTCTTAGGGATCCTGTAAGTAATTATTTAAATTTTTTATATTATTATATTATTTTTATTATTATTATTATTATTATTTTCATTTTATTTTTATCTTTATTTTTAAATTTATGAATTAAATAAATATATAAATAAATAAACATATATATATATATAAATAATATATATATAATAATATATTATATTTTAAAAACATTATAATATAATATATAATATATAATAATATAAATTATTATATTATTTTATATATATTATATATAAAATTATATATGTAGTGTGTATGTATATGTTATGTATATAATATATATAAAATATATATATATATATATATTATATTATATATATAATATATATAATATATATATACTATATATATAAATTGGGGGGGAAATTTAAAAAATCTTTTAAAGTCCAGTTTATAGCACTAATCTAGCACTATCCTTTTTTTTACACCTTTATTGCAAGGTTCCTTAGAAAGCATGAACTTTTTGAACCCAAAGTAAAAAAAATAATAATAACTACAAATATACATATATATATATATATTATATATATATATATATATATAATATATATATATATATATATAATATATATTTATTTATTTATAATATATACATTTTATATATATAAAATATATATAAAATTATAATATATAATATATTATATATATAATATTAATATTTATTTTTAAGTATATATTCATTTACTAGATCAAAAAGAAAGTAATTTTGTACTCACAAAACTGACTGTCATCAAACGTAGTAGAATAACTTATCCTCAGCCGTCAAGGCAGGTCTCCGTACCCAAAATAGAAAAAAAAATATATGTTTTATTTTTTCAAATGATACCTTACTCGTACAGTTTTATTTGTTCTGCTTTTTTTTTACTAAAAAAGTCATGGTGATGCTGAATAATCCTTTTGGCTCATTTATGATATTAAACGCATGTGAGACAATGTGTTAGTCTCCGGCAATGTTGATAATGATAAGAGAGATAAGGATGGTAGGGATGGCAATAAAGATAATGGTTATGGAATCTATAATGATCATATTCATCATGTCAATGGTAATGATATCAAAAATGAAAATCTTAGTAATAAAAGTAGCATCACTAATGATAAGAACAAAAATAATGATAGTCATGTTAATGGTAATAATGATAATAACAATGAATTATAAAAAAAAAAGTTAGTTGTAATCCTGACAATATCATAAACATACAGGTTATAACGATAAAAGAAAAATAAAGAAAAAAAATATATAAAAGAATATAATAAAAAATAATAGAAAAATAAAATAAATTGAAGAAGAAATAAAGGATATAATAAAAAGGAATAAAAATAATAAAGAAAAATAAATAGATACATAAAAAAAAATGAAGTAAAATAAAATAAATAAATAAATAAATAATCAAATAAATCAACAAATAAATAAAAATAAATAGAAAAATAACAAAAAGCGATAAAGACGAAAACCCCAAATTCCCCGTGATACGATCTCAAAAAAATGGAAAGGGCGATAAAAAAACAAATAAAGAGCAAAAGCCAAAATAAGAACAAGGCTTCCCCCCACCTGCGTTTCCCAACACCCCGCACGCGCCCAACCTCCCACAACACAAAGGGGGAAACATCCGCAAGGCAGAAACCCCAAAACCCCGCCCCGGGAAGCCCGAACCGAAACCAAGAAAGCCCAAGGCCAAAGGGAAAGGGAAAAAGCGAGGGGGGTTTACCACCGGGGGGGGGTTTTTTTTTTTCCCCCCCAACGGGGGCCCCCGGGGGCCCCCAACCCGGGGGGGGCCCCCCCACCCCCACACCCCCAAAAAAAAAAAGGGGAAAAAAAAAAAAAAGGAACAAAAAAAAAAAAAAAAAAAAAAAAAAAAAACACAACACACACACACAAAGATACAAAGGGGGGGCGTGGGGGGGGGTGGAAAAGAAAAAAAACAACAACAAGGGGAAAAAAAAAAGGAAAGAAAAAAAAAAAAAGAGGCCCTTTGGGGCCCAGGGGCGGCGAGTAAAAGCATTTCAGAACAAGAAACACGGAACCGCGGGGAAAAAGGAACAAAAGGGAAAACCAGACCGCCGGGGGAAAAGGAGGAAAAAAGGGGGAACGGGGGGAAAAGGGGGGGGAAAAAAAAAAAAAGAAAAAAAAAAAAAGAAAAAAGAGGGGGGGGGGGGGGGGGGGGGGGGGGGGGGGGGGGGGGGGGGGGGGGGGGGGGGAGGGAAATAAAAAAAAAAAAGAAAGAAAAAAGAAAAAAAAAGGGGGGGGAAAAAAAAAAAAAAAAATAAAAACAAAAAAAAGGGGGGGGAAACAAAAAAAAAAATAAAAGAATTAAATTAAAAAATAAAATATAAAGGCAAAATAAATAAAAAAAACTTTACACAAAAAAGAACACACAGCAAGGAAAAAAAACAAAAAAAAAAAAAAAAAAAAAAAAAAAAAAAAAAAAAAATAAAAAAAATAAAAAAAAAAATTAAAAAAAAAAAAATTTTTAAAAAAAAAAAAAAACAATTAACAAAGATATAAAGGGGGGAAAAAAGGGGGAAAATATAAAAAATAAAAAAAAGAAATATATATAAATAAAAATAGAATAAAAAGAACACACACACACACACACACACACACACACCACACCACCCCACACCCACACCCACCAACCACCACACACAACACACACACACCAAAAACAAGGAAAAGGATAAAAAAAAAAAACAAAAATAAATAAAAAAAAAAAAAAAAGGGGAAACAAAAAACACCCCACACACAATATAAACACACACACACACACACACACAATAAAAATAAAAAAAAAAATAAAAAAATATAAATTAAAAATATATAAATATGGTATAAAAAATAATTTTAATAATAAATATAAAAATAACCAATAAGTAAAACACACACCCCACACACACACACACACAACCACACCCCCACACAACACCACACACCATAAAATTATAAAATATATTAAAAAATATATATAATTATATAATTAATATATAAAATTTTTATATATGAATAGCAAAAAAAACTCTCCGGTTGAACAAGGAAAAAACCCCCTCTTCAGAAGAGGAATCCAAGGGATTTTGAAACTGTAGTCTCATTTTCCCAAAAAATCTGTTTTTGATTTTTGGGGTTTTTTTCTTCCTTATTATATAAAAGAAATATTAAAAGAATTTTAAAAATATATGAATAAAAAAATATATAATAAAAAACACAACACACACACACACACACACAACAACCACACCAAAACACACACACACACAACACACACAAATTTAAATATTTTTATATATATATAAATAATATATATAAAATAAATATATATAAGTGTGTGGTGTGGTGTGGGGTGTGGGGGTGTGGTGGTATGTGGGATCATACAAAAATATCTATATCTTTACTTTTTGTTTCAATGAATATATATATATATATATAATAAATAAAAAAAAAAAATAAAAATTATATATAAAAAATTTAAAAAAAAAAAATATAAAAAATATAAAAAAAAAAAAATTAATAAATAAAAAAATAAAAAAAAATAATATAAAATTAAAAATATAATATATAATAATATATAATTATATATTTTTTAAATTTTTTTATATATATATATATATATAAAAAAAAAATATTATTTAGCATGTGTGTGTACGTTTGTGAAAGTAATTTATAATTTTGCTTTTTGTTCGTTTGTATATAAAAATAATTATAAAAATAAATAAACATAAAAAATTTTAAAAAAAAAAAAAAATTAAAAATTAATAATAGAATAAAAAAAAAAAAAAAAAAATTTAATATAGAAAATAATAAAAAATAGAAAAATCAATTTCTATAGAAAATATGTAAAATATAAAATAAAATAAAAAAAATAAATATTTAAAGATAATAAAAAAAAAAATAAAAAAAATAATATTATAAACAACACACCCACACACACAACACCACACACCACACACACCCACACACACACACACACACACACCACCAAAATATATATATATATATAAAAACATACAAAATTTAATATAAATATAATATAATATAATAAATTAATATAGGTAACACACACCCCAAAATAATTAAACACACACCACACCCCACATATTTATTATATAAAAATTATAATATAATTATATATATATATATACATTAAATATATATATATATATAATATGTAAAAATATATATATAATTATAATAATATTTGTATATATAATATTATATTATATATTATAAATATATAAAAATATATAACTTTTAATATATATAATTATTTATATATAGTTATATAATAATATTATATATATATATAATATATATACTTTATTTTTATATATATATATTATATATAGATATATTATATATAATATTTATATATAATTATATTATTATATAAAATATGTTTGTTTGTGTTGGTTGTGGATTAATATATATGTGTGGTGGGTTACATATATAATAATTATATATTATATATATATATATATATATATATATATGTATGTAATATATAATATAATATATAATGTTTGTGTGTGTGGTGTGTGTGTGTGTGTGTGTGTGTGTGTGTGTGTGTGGGGTGTGGTGTGTGTGTATACATATATTATAATATATATAAAAATTATATATAAGATATAAAATTATTATATATTAAATAATAATATATTTTTAATAATAATAATTAATATATATTATACATATTTATAGAAATATAAATGAAATGTATATATATTATATTTTTATAAATATATATATACATATATACTGATATTATATATATATATTTATATATATTTAAAATTATATATAATAAATATATAATATATATATATATATTATTATATTATATATATATATATATAATATATATATATATATAATAATTAATATATATTATAT
>NC_051421.1:9359775-9362294 GCF_015228065.2 Penaeus monodon | reverse complement strand
TTATTTTTTTTTTTTATTTTTTTTTTTTTTTTTTATATAATATATATTGTTTTTTTTTTTTTTTAAAAACACAAAAAAACCAAAAAAAACAAAAAAAACAAAAAAAAACACACAAACAACACACACACAACACACACACCACAAACCCCAAACACACACACACCCCACAACACCCCCACACCCCACCCACACACACACCACAACACACCCCACACATATATTTATATATTATTATATTTTAAAAAAAAATTATTTTTTTTTTTTTTTTGTGTGTGTTGTGTGTGGTGTGTTTGTGTGTGTGTGTGTATATTTATGTTTTTTATACATGTTTTTTTAAAAATGTATGTATATATATATATATTATATTTTATATTATATATTATATATTATTTTTTATTATTATATTCTTACTTTATATTACAATACATATTAATAAAATTATCATTATTTTATTTAGATAGATATGCTATACACAAACATAATACCACTTAGATAGTAAAACACGTTACTTTAAAAAACCGAAATTCACAGCCGATTAGACAAGCAAAAATTTCTTTTAGAAGGCCCCGCCCCTTTCCAGCCCACCCTGGCCCACCCCCCCTCACCTCGCCCCCCCGCCCCCAAATCCGACCCAAATTTAAATCACCTGAACGCCCCGGGGTATAATGGGGCTAAATAGACATTCTCATATTATCATCATATTTCGTCTGCAACTATCTCAATCCCACACACCCCCCCCCCCCCCCTATCCCCCGGTTCCCCTTTTTTCCCCACCTTTTTACGCCCCCTACCCCACCCCCCCCCCCCGGTTACCCCTCAATCCCTATCTCCCGGTTACCCCCCCCCCCCCATCCGGTTCCCCTGGCGACGTCCCTCGCGTGGAAGTCGAATGGAGGCATCGACTGTCCATCCCGATTTTCCGCGAAAGAGCATGAATAACCCTTTTCCCGGGCGGTCCTACAAGGAGAAAGACCGACTCGCTTAAAATTTTCCCTCTGTTCCCTTTCCCCTGGGTTCCTCGTTCTTCTATTCCTCTTTTTCCTGGGTTTCCCTCTTTTTCCTCTGTTCATCGGTTCTTCTTTCCTCTGTTCCTCTGTTCCTCGTTAATCTTTTCCTTTGTTCCTCGGTTTTTCTTTCCTCTGTTCCTCATTCCTCGGTTTCTGGGTTCCATGGTTCTTGGTTCCTTGATTCCTTTTTTTTCTTACTTTCTCGGTTTCCTGGGTTTTTCTGTTCCTATTTTCATGGGTTTTCTCTTCTGGGTTCCCCTTTCATGGGTTCCCTGTTTCTTGGTTACTCTGTTATTGGTTCCTATGTTCTCGTTCCTCTTTCTGGGTTCCTCTGTTCATCGGTTCCTCGCTTCTTGGTTCCCTGTTCACCGTTCTTGGGTTTTTCGTTCATCGTTCCCTCTGCTTCGGGTTTCCTTTGGGGTTCCCATTCCTCTGTTCATCGTTCCTCTGCTTCTCTGTTTCTCGTTCCTTGGTTTCCCCCTTTCTTTTCCTTTTCCTCGGTTTCTGGGTTCTTCTTTTTCTCGAAGCGGAAATAAAGACAACAAAAGGGAAAGAAAAAGAGACGACAAGGTAAAAATAAAACGGGCAAAGAGAAGAGACTAAGGGGGAGGGGCATGGAAAAACGAAAGAGACAAAGAAAAAAAAGAAGAGAGAGAGAGCGAGCCGAGAGAGAGGGGAGAGGAGAGGAGAGAAGAGAGAGAGAAGAAGGAGAGAGAAGTTTAGAAAGAGAGAAGAGAGAGAGAGAGAGAAAAGAAAAGAAAAAAAGGGAGAGAGAGAGAGTGAGTGAGAGAGAGAGAGAGAGAGAGAGAGAAGAAGAGGGGAGAGAGAGAGAGAGGAGAGAAAGAAGAGAGACCGCGAGACAGACGACAGACGACAGACAAACCCATAGCAGAGGGGCAAAAAAAACGGGGACAAAGAGAAAAAGGAAGAAAACAAAACCAGAGACAGAGACAGAGCAGGGGGCAAGATAAACCGGGCTGATCGTGCCCAACCAAAAGAGGTGTCGCAAGAATGAATTATTAGGGCCCGCGGATAGGCGCTCGGTGGGAGGGGAAAGACTAAACGGAGGCGATAGAGCATGGGGTGAAGTAAAACCCAGAATAAAGTTGGTGGAAAAGGGGAAAGGGGAAAAGGAGAGAGCAGCCCCTGGCATTAAAAAGGGGGTCAAATTTACCATTTGAGACTAAAACGTTAATTTTGGGGCCGCCATGAATCAATTACTGCCTGCCCCCACATGACCGCCGTTCCGGTGAAAAGCCACCCTCCCCCCTGCCTCCTTCCCCCCCTAACTTCCCCTGCCTTTTTTCCCACACACCTCTTTTTTAAAATATTGCTCCAGATTTTTACTGAGCCGCCATTTTCTCCCGTGCCACCCTGCTGAAAAAATTTATCCAAGATTACAGTTTTTTTTGCTGAATTACTGGGGGATGGGGTGGCAACACGTTCGGATTGTCAAAATGGGCGAAAAAAAGCCACCCAAACAAACTTTTTTGGGGGAAAATATTCCGTTTC
>NC_051421.1:9337275-9342275 GCF_015228065.2 Penaeus monodon | reverse complement strand
GAGCCATTAAGCTGACCCCCGCCCCCTCTCCTTCACATCTTCCCCTCGTGCACTTTACCCCATTCCCTCTGTACCCCTCATCACTCCCTTCTCCCCTTGTACACTTTACCCTTTTCCCTTCCCTAAACCCTTAATCACCCTTACCCTCTCTTATACCCCTCATACCCTACCCTCCCCCCAACATCCTCCCCTCTTCCCCTCCCCCACTCCCTCGGTTCCTTTCACTCAATCACTCACTCCCCTTCCTTGCCTCCTCCCTCCTCCCCCCCCCCTCGCCCTCCTTCCACTCCTCCCCCCCTCCCCCTCCTCCGTCGTCTTTCTAGAGACTGAGGTCGGAGGGGGGGGGGAGGAGAAAACGGGCGTAGGAACAGAGAGTTGGGAATGACGAACTGGAAGTAGAGTAAAACTCGATAAAGGAGAGACAAATCCATCAAGTTTATTAAAGAGGGAGAAAAGAAAATGCAAAGAAACTAAAGGAAGAAGGTAGGCCGAAGTTGAGTACAGAAGAAAGGGGACTAAATGAAGAAGAAACGAGAAGCAAGAGTGAGAAGAACGAGAGCTAGTATAACCAAAATTATTAATAGTAATAGTAGTTGTATCAGTAGCATTAGCAACATTAGTAGCAGTAGTAATAGGAGGAGGAGGAACATGAGTATTAGGCGTAGTATTAGTAGGAGTAGTAGTATTAGTATTAGTAACCATAATCATTATAACAACAATAGTGATAAACTTATTCCTGATAATGATAATATTTAAAGCAATAATAATAATCATTATTATGATGACTATAATGCTAATAAAAATGAAAACAATAATTACAACCATAGTAATGATAAAAACAATGATAGTGATGATAATAATGATGATAGCGACGATAAAAATATAAATGATACTGATGATATAATGATGATAATATCATAATAAAACAATGGTGATAAAAACAAAGATGATGTTGATAATGAAAATAATATATGTAATGATGATAATGATGATAATGATAATAAAAGTAATAATGGTAATGATGATGATGATGTTGATGATAATAATAATGATAATAATAATAATAATAATAATAATAATAATAATAATAATAATAATAATAATAATAATAATAATAATAATAATAATAATATATAAATGATATAAACTATAAAAAGGATGATGATTATTATTATGATTATTATCATTATCATTGTTGTTTTTGTTGTTATAATTATTATCATTATTATTGTTATCATTATCAGAATAACAGCAATGATGATAATCATCATCATCATCGTCATCATCAGCAGCATAATCATAATCATATTCATAATAATGGTGGGTGACAAAGATGATAACAAGAGCAATGATAAAAGCAATGAACACCATATTTTAGAGAAAAATAAAACCGAGGCGAAATGAGAAGAGTGAGTGAGAGGTAATTGGGATAAAGTGATAAAACTGTGGAGGGGGAAGGGAAAGAAAAAAAGTTGTTAGGAAAACACATGTGGGTGCATTAAAGGAGAAAATGATCAATGAAAAAGGCAGAAAAGGGAAAGATTAAGAGTGAAGAGGAGGAGATGATAAAGAGAAGACAAAAGAAAAATGAAAAGAAGGAAAATAGAGGTAGGGAGTAAAATCACAAAAGGAAAGTTATAAAGCACAGGAGAGGAAGAGGAAGCTTGCAACTCATGGCTTTTGAATTACAAAGAAAGGGCAAGTGATAACAAAAAATCACCTGCGTCATCATCTTTATTTCATTTCCATTATTCATATTAGTTTTTTAAAAAATCGTATTTAAAAAAAATGTCAATGACATCAAAGCTCATGATAAAACAATAAAAAGCGATTATATTGCCCCTTGATGACAATGGGATACAGCTTATTACATAAGTAAGATCAAAGGAACAAAACAGCAATCCATAAATAGCGTTGTTCCGCTTGAAGACCCAGATCCCGGCGTTTCTAATCACTTTTGGGCGAGGTTGGCCAGCTGTGGCTACTGGATTTCGTACCTTGAGACTCGCGCAGGGAATACAGACGGAGGAAATTCCTTATAGACAGACGTATACAGACAATCACATTCTGTTGGATATGTGTACAAACGCACACAAAAATACGATGAATATGAGACAGATTATTGAAAGACTGTAAAATGATACTGATAATGGTGATGTCAGTGATAAAAGGGATAATGATATGTAATGATGATACATAGATATACATATCTCAGTTTATGTGTTTCTAAGGGAAGGCTGGACCCCAATTCAAAGTTGTTTGAAAAGTATTAATGCTGATAATGATTATAATGGTTTTGGAACTAGTAGTGATGCTGTTATCAGTAAACTATTAATAATTATAGAATTATAACTGCCCCTAATGATATTACATTAATGGCATTGATATTTATTATAAGTGTACCAAACTAACAAAAACATGGGCACACATTAACACACACACAAACACACACACACATACACACACACACACACACACACACACACACACACACACAGAGAGAGAGAGAGAGAGAGAGAGAGAGAGAGAGAGAGAGAGAGAGAGGAACACACATAAAAACACGCCCACACAAACAAACCATAGCGTATATACTTACAGTCTCCCCTACTTAGCTGACTGTTCAAAGTATAATGGTACCTCCACACCATTCTTTAATGAGAAACTCAGTCAGGATCCACATAAAACGTGAAGCCTTACGAAATCAGTCATTACTAATACACATGACTCATTATGAAGTCGAGAGAGAATTCCAAATTCCTTTTATAATGCAGGAATGGAGGTAGGTTGAGCTGAGAGACGTCAGAGGAATTGTTCATTTAGAAAAGAATGTAGAGAAATGGGGATTCTAGTTGATCCTTATTTTCTCAAAAGTAGGTGATACGACATCATTTTATGGCTCTATAAAGTGTATCTATAAATTTGTTTTTCCTTTCTTCTTTCTTCTTCTTATTGTTGTGATTATTATTCTCTCTCTCGGAGAAGGACACTTTTTCGTCCTTCCTCCAGCCTTCCCTGCCTCCTCTCTTTAACCCCCTTTCCTCCCCCAATCCCTTCCCTACCCATGTTTCTCCATCCCCATCCTTCCTTCTCCTGCCTTAGACCAAGACTTGTTTTCCACTTCTCCCTAATCTGCATTGCTGCCTTTCCTCCAACACTTTCATTTTCCTCTCTCCAACATCCCTTTTCATTTCCAACTTCCTTGTCTCATCTTTTCTTTCCAAGAGCCTCTGTCCCTCTCTTTCTCCCTTTACCTCTTCTACCTCTCTCTCCCCTTCCTACCCCCTACTTCTCTTCTCATTCACTTCTACTTCCTTTTCTTTATCCCCTTTACCCTATCACATCCTCCCTTATTTCTCATTCCTTCCTCCCTCCCCACCGCCATACCTAGTCTTGCTCCCCTCCCTCACTCCTCCAATTACCCCCACCTAACCTCCCCTTCTCGCTACTTCCCCCACCTCAATCTCCCCACCGCCTCCACCCCGTTCCCCCTCTCACACCCCAACTCACCTCCTCTTACCCACCTACCTCTCCTCTCCACCCAACCACTTCCCTACTCAACCTCCCCTTACCCATCTCCCTCTTCTCTCCCCTCTCCCCCATTCAACCTCTCCTTACCCACCTACCTCCCTCCCCTCTCCCCCACTCACACCCCTCTCAACCTCCCTTTACCCGCCTACCTGCCCCCTCCCCTCCCACTATTCCACCCTTCCTCTGACGGAGAGAAATTCAGTTCTCTCTCTAACTAATCAAATATCTCCGCGATTTTCCCCCGTGTTCGCTCTCCTCCCTGGGTGACAACTTCCAAACTTTACACAGTGACGGAGACTTTCCTTTTGTTCATACTTTGCTGTTATCTGGAAACGCAACTTTACCGGCGAGGGTGTATTGTCTATTCTCAAGTTGCTCAGAAATTTTGAAATGCCTTTGAAAACACGAAAACACGAATATACTAAAGGTTGCTCTCTTTGGCAACGCATTTCTCCTTGGGTAAGATTTTCGATTTATTGCAAGAAACTGATATTTGTGTTGATAGTGATACTGTGCTTTAGTTAAGGAATATTACAATTATGAATTATGAATTATGAAAATGATGTATCAGTAACAACATTATTAACAAAAACGACAATTGTGAAAATAATAACGATGCTAATATTATCTATAATGATAACAATGAAGATCAACAATGATCAAGATGACGATGATAATGATGGTAATAATAACAATGTGGAAAATGATGATTATAAGATAAAAGCAACAAAACAACAATGATAATGGTAATAATGATGATGATGATGATGATGATGATGATAATGATAATGATAATGATAATGATAATGATAATGATAATAATAATAATAATAATAATAATAATAATAATAATAATAATAATAATAATGATAATAATAATAATAATAATAATAATAATAATAATAATGATAATAATAATAATAATAATAATGAAAATAAAATGAAACTAATTATGAGTAAAAGAAGAATAATCTGTGTGCCATTCTTTGATAATTATGTTGCCAATTGCAGTCCTACTTTACATCAAAATAAACGACTTTAACCCGGGTGAAACAAAAGCTAAATTAAGATATGCATTATTATTATCAGCATTTCTATTATCATTCTTACTATCGTCATTATTGTAATTATTATCATTATTCTTCTTATTATTATTATTATTATTTTTATTATTATTATTATTATTACTGCTACTACTACTACTGTTACTACTACTACTACTACTTCTTCTTCTTTTAACGGTAGGTTCATGTCTGAGCCGCCGTGGTCACAGCATGATACTTAATCGTAGTTTTCATGTTGTGATGCTCTTGGAGTGAGTACGTGGTAGGGTCCCCAGTTCCTTTCCACGGAGAGTGCCGGTGTTACCGTTTAGGTAATCATTCTCTCTATTTTATCCGGGCTTGGAACCAGCACTTGACTTGGGCTGGCTTGGCCACCCAGTGGCTAGGTAGGCAATCGAGGTGAAGTTC
>NC_051421.1:9317275-9324775 GCF_015228065.2 Penaeus monodon | reverse complement strand
CGCACAGAATAGGCATATATATGTATATGTTTATAGAATATATATACACACATATATACTGTATATATGTATATGCATATGTATATGTATGTATATATATGTATATATATATATATATATATATATATATATATATATATATATATATATATATACACACACACACACACACACACACACACACACATATATATATATATATATAGATATATATATATATATATATATATATATATATATATATATATATATATATATATATGTATGTATGTATGTATGTATGTATGTATGTATGTATGTATGTATGTGTGTGTGTATGTGTGAGGAAGAGAGAGAGATATACATATTTGTCTATCTAACTGCATGAGTATGTGTGATTTCGCATGCATGCGTGTGTGTCTGTAAGTCTGTTTGTGTGTGTGTCCCAATTTATAAACTTCTCTTATCAAAAAAAGATATCATCTCATTACCCTAAATCTTTGCAATGCTAATGACATTCATCATTAACTCTCCATCGAGGATATTTTGGAAAAGCGGCGAACTGTAATCCCTTCCTACGAACTCGATGCAGATTTTGAACAATTATTTACATATGAAAATTTTGTCATCCTACAGGCATATTTTCTTTTTCATATATATCACCGGATCCCATTATATTTCGGACAATAGTTAAGGGAGTCTATGTATTGATGACGAAGGTATAATCAAATACACTGTGAAGCTATTCTCATAGATACCTTTTCTACAATTGTCGAAGAGAATACGGTTCAAGTATACACTTAAAGAGAGAATATGTAAAAAGAAAAGAAAAGAAAGAAAGAAAAAAGAAGATGAAAGAATAAGGTGGCATGGACGAAAGAAAAAAAGACATGATGTTATCTGAGAATCAACACAAAAATATCACACCCACAGAGCCAGAAGCTGAGTTTTCTCTTTATATCACAGTAGATCTATAAATGATAGAGATGTATCACTGGAATCTTCAATCTTAGATGGTATCAAAAAATCAGATATGTAAATAACCGTATATGTTAATAAGGAATGAATGAGAATGAGTAACTTAGGCTGAATGTACGATTATTCTGTAATTTGTTAGTTTCCGTCACCGGGTATATTTTTATTCAGTGTAATGGTGTTGTTACTGTTCGACCCATTAGGAGCCTCTGATAATAGGATTAAATCCATTTGGGAGAACGTTAGTAATGAAAGGTCATATTATGCTAATCATCTCTCGCATGGCATCAGGCATTGCAGCAACATTTCGTTTTAATCGAAGTGACAAAACAGCCAGAAAAAAAAGATTTATTACTACTCAAAAGGAAAATAAGAAGACAAGCACAACAAAGCTAATTCATCAAAACTGATGATATAATGAACAATTTTATTCTAAGGTCATATTCCATGCGTGAGTTTGACATTCTCTGACCTCTCTTTTAAAAACTGATTTCAAACATGTCCACCACGAGACAGAGGTGTCAGGGAGACATAACCTTTGACCTATCAGTCCCCCCTCCCCACCCAAAAAAATCAATAGGCTGGATCCTTGTCTTCGTGTGAAAGACATCAAATTTTTACTTTTTAGCCAGAGGTGGACGTTTAGGCTTATGTCTCGGGTCTGGTGACGGCAGAATCCGGTCTCGGCTCAATGTTTTCAGGTTTCCTTGTACATGGAGGCGATCCAACGATTAGAAAAAAAGTCTGAAACATTATGAAATTCTTGTTTAAAGACATTATTCGCAAAATGAAAAGGAAAGAAAAAAATAACAACTAAAACTAAGGAAGACAAGAGATTAGTTTAATCACAAATAAGCAAAAGAAACACGAATGTATCCAATGGACAACAAAAACTAAAAATAAAGAACTAGCATCACCCAAAAAGAAACAAGACTCGCTTATGTAAATCTGACCCTCATTCGCAATACTTTTTCCTCAATAAATCGGGACGAACATCAAGATCTTAGGACATTAGCATCCTACAGAGGAAGGGACTGAGGAAGGCCATTCAGTGCCGTACGTCTCAAGCGTAAAATAAGAAGCGGCATAAAGGAAGGGAGAGGTAAATGCATATGCAAATTAGGTCAACTTAGGTCCATCACTCATGGCTGAAGTCTTGATGGGGGGGAAGGCGGAGGTTCATTTCGAAGAAGAAGAAAAAAGAGGTGTATATAAATATCTTAATTTTCAATAGATGCATGAATGTAAGAAGGAAGAGGTGACATAAGTGGTTGTTAGAGGTTATGATATGAATGCGGTGGGTGGGTAACGATGCTATAAACACACACACGCGCTCATACACACAAAGGCACCTCTCTCTCTCTCTTTCTCTCTCTCTCTCTCTCTCTCTCTCTCTCTCTCTCTCTCTCTCTCTCTCTCTCTCTGTCTTTCTCTCTGTCTCTGTTTTTTTTCTCTCTCTCTGTTTCTCTCAACACACACACACACACACACACACATAACCACGCATGTTCACAGAGGGTCCATCCCCAGCATAACAAATCTGGCAGTACTCCTTTCACTCAATGCTAAACCAATAACTCCTGATTGCATAAGAAAGAACTGTTTACACACAAGTTTTCACACACTGCACTAGACGAGGCAAAAGTTCCTGGAGTCTAAGCAGTTAGGCTTAAGAGGAATCTGGTGTAGAGAGAAATCGGGATGACCTATCCACTTCTTTTTTCTTTTTTTCTTTTTTTACCGAGAGTGTGAATAGGGGAAGGGTCTTCATCAAGGCGTCTTAGCGCATAATCTGTCTAAGTGTTTACGCTTGCATCTGATTTTCTGTGGGACTCTTGTTCCCGCTTTTCTATCTATCTATCTCTCTCTCTATCTATCTATCTATCTGTTTATCTATTTATCTATCTGTCTTTCTATTTATCTATCTATCTCTTTTTATCTCTCTCTCTCTCTCTATCTGTCTATCTATCTACCTATCTATCTATCTATCTTCTTCTTTACATTCTTCTTCGATGAAAATTATCTAAACCGACATAAGATCAGAATACATTTCAAGAGATACTTTCCAAAAATAATTTGGCATTCAAAATTAATTTCTTTACTTATGGTATATATCATATGATCATATCAAGACTCCATGGCGTTTGTAAATAATATTGGTTGCTATGGAAACATTTTTTCACATGTAGCATGGCATCTCTTCCTTGGCATGCTATTCAATACCAAAACAGTACCAGAATACTTGATTGCAACTTGCAGAATGAGTTTCGCAACGTTAGCTCCCTTCCCCGACTGACAAGGAGAGCATCCAGGCAGAATAATATCGTGTTTGTCTTCGTTGTTATGCTAACAGTCCTCCGAATGTCAATGTCTTTTGTGTGTGAACCTCGTCGTTGTCATGTATAAGAGCTGTGTTTCGAAAGATGAAGTTGTGTTTAGAGCATCCTGGAACCGGGAAAACCTGGTCAAAGTCAAACACACACACACACACAAACACACACACACACACACACACACACACACACACACACACACACACACACACACACACACACACACACACACACACACACACACACACATTTTTAGAAAATCAAATCCAACAACCGAAGTTTAACATCTTTAACTTTTACCAGAGTTGCACGTATAAACTCGGAATCACGCAAAGCAGTTTACGGAGCACAGTGATTCGAACCACCAGGCTTCGAAATCTGTCTCGAAGTTAAAATTACAGAACTGGGGAGAGGAAAAAGTTATTCCTATGGGACACGGACGAGGCTCGGTGGGTAATGCCAGCATCTGTCACAGCCACGCCTCGCTGTCCGGACGCAGGTGGGGGGGTGAGCTCTTCCATATACCGCGAAATGATGGTCGTTTGTCACAGGCTGACGTCTCGGGGTTGTTATTGTATATCATTGATTCTCAGGGGTCTCCCTCTCCCCCTCTCCCCCGTCTCCCTATCCTGCGTAATGTATTACCCTCCTACCGTTGATCTTTAAGGTTCTGTATTATTTAGGAATAAGCTTACTGGGGATTCGTGATATGACCGATTTGACTTTTAGATTCTTGTTGTTGTTGTTGTTGTTGCTGTTGTTTTTTTATGTAGAAATGGTGAGTAAAGATTTATGGTGTCATCTTTACGATCTGATTTATTTACACTCAAAATATCATATGCAAAAACTCTCTCTCTTTCTCTGTCTGTCTTTGTCTCTGTCTCTTTTCTTTTTCTTTCTGTGCGTGTGTGTTCATTTATGTGTGTGTGTGTGTGTGTGTGTGTGTGTGTGTGTGTGTGTTGTGTACTTTGTGTGTGCGTGGGTGTGTTTGTCATCCCCTCTGTCTCTGTTTCTCTATCAATCTCTAGCTCGATCTCTCCACCTGATACCTCTCACTTTTTTATGTGTGTGTGTGTGTGTGCGTATAGATAGATAGATAGATAGATAGATATGTATATGTATATATATGTATATATGTATACATATATATATATATATATATATATATATATATATACATATATATATATTATATATATATGTATATTATATATATATATATATATATATTATATATATATATATATATAATATATACATACATACATATATACATATATATATATATATATATATATATATATATATATATATGCACACACACACACACACACATTGCAAAAACATCCCCATGCTCCAGTTTCACATAAAAATCTCCCCAAGCGATGATTCGGAATTACGGTTTCATTTCAAAATATCTCTCAGCAAGATTTACTTCCCACAAAGCGAAGACTGGCCTTCCAGTATACTTGGCGAGAGGATCCGCAGGTTTTCGTTCAAGGACAAGAAGAAATTCAGTCTGTTTATTCCTCCTCCAAGAACAGAGCCAAAGAAACCCCACCCCCCCTTGCGGACGCCTCGGGATGATCGCGCTCGCAAAACCCAAATCATCTCGCGTCCTTCTCCCCTTCTCCTGCTCCTTCTCCTGCTTCCTTCTCCTCTTCTTCTCCTCTTCCTTCTCCTCCTCTTCCTTCTCTTTCCTTTCTTCCTTCTCCTCTTCCTTCTCCTCTTCCCTTCTCCTCTTCCTTCTCCTCCCTTCCTTTTTTCCTTCTCCTCTCCTTCCCTCCTTCTCCTCTTCCTTTTTCTTCCTTCTCTTCCTTCTCCTTCTTCCCTTTCTCCTTTTCCTTCTCTTTCTTCTCCTCTTCCCTCTTCCTTCTCTTCCTTCTCCTTCCCCTTCTCCTCTCCTTCTCTTCCTTCTCTTCCTTCTCCTCTTCCTTCTCCTCTTCCTCCTCTTCCTTCTCCTTCTTCCTTCTCCTCTTCCTTCTCTTCCCTTCTCCCCTCCTTTTTCCTCTTTCCTTCTCTTTTCCTTCTTCCTCTTCCTTCTCCCTCTTCCTTCTCCTTTTCCCCTCCTCTTCCTTCCTCCTCTTTCCTTCTTTTCCCTTTTCCCCTCTTCCTTCTCCTCTTCCTTCTCCTCTTCCTTCTCCTTCCTTCTCTTCTTCTTTTCCCTTCTCCTCTTCCTCTCTTCCTTCTCCTCTTTCTCTCCCTTCTCCTCTCCCTTCTCCTCTTCCTTCCCTCTTCCTTCTCCCCTTTCTCTTCCTTCTCCCTCTTCCTCCTCTTCCTTCTCGTCTTCCTCCTTCTCTTCCTCCTTTTCCCTTTCTCCTCTTCCTTCTCCTCCTCCTCCTCTTCCTTCTCTTCCTTCCTTCCTTTCTCTTCCTTCTCCTCTTCCTTCTCCTCTTTCTCCTCTTCCTTTCTCCTTTTCCCTTTCCTCCCCCCTTCCCTTCCCCCTTCCTTCTCTTTCTTCCTTCCTCTCTTCCTTCTCCTCTTCCTTCTCTCTTCCTCTCCTCTTCCTTCCCCTTCCTTCTCTTCCTCTTTCCTTTTTCCCTTCCTTTTCTCTTTTTTCTCCTTTTCCTCCTTCCTTTTTCCTCTTCCTTCTCTTCCTTCTCTTCCTTCTTCCTTCTCCTCTTCCTTCTCCTCTTCCTTCTCTTCCTTCTCCTCTTCCTTCTCCTCTTCCTTTTCCCCTTCCTTCCCTCTCCTTCTCTTCCTCTCTCTTCCCTTTCTTCCCTCTCCTCTTCCTTCCCTCCCGCCCTTTTCTCTTCCTTCTCTTCCTTCCTCCTTCTCCCCTTCTCCTCTTCCTTCTCTCCCTTCCTCCTTCTCCCCTCCTCCTCTTCCTTCCCTCCTTCTCTTCCTTTCTTTTCCCTTTTTTTCCTTTTTCTCCTTTTCCTTTCATCTCCTTCTCCTCTCCCTTCCCTCTTCCTTCCCCTTTTTCTTTACTTTTTCTCCTTCCCCTCTTTCCTTCTCCTCTTTTCCCTTTTCCTTTCCTTTTCCTTTTCCCCTCTTCCTTTCCTCTTTCTTCTCCTTTCCTTTTCCCCTCTTCCTTCTCCTCCCCTTCTCCTCCCCCAATTTTTCATTTACTTCTTTTCTTCATTTTTTCTTTCCTCTCTCTCTTCTGTTTCCTCCTCCTCTTCCTCTTTCCTTTCTCCTTCAACTGTTTCTTTTTTTCCTATTTCCTTCTCTTATTCTCCCTCCACATTCTCTGTCGTCCATTTTCTCTTCACACTTTCTCTCCTCCCCTTCTCCTCCACTTCGTCTTTCCTATCCCTCTCTTCTCTTTTTCTTCCTATTCTCCCAAAGCCCCTCCCCCCCTCCCCCTCTCCCTCTCCTTCCCTCTTCACGCTCTCACCTCCTCTTCATTCTTTACCATCTTTTCCCCTCCCTTTCTAAATCCATCCCTTGTTTGCTCCCCCTCTTCCTCTGCCTCCTCCCCCCCATCCATCCCCTCCCCCCTTCCCCACATCCACCCTCTTCCCTCCCTCTCCCCTCCCCCCCCCATCCACTCTCTCCCTCTCCCTTCCCTCATCTACCCCGATTCCTATCACCTCCTCCCCCCTCCCCCCCCCCCTTTCCACCCCGTGCCCTCCGAGACTCCCTTCGCCTGCTCTCCCGTGGCACTCAGGCACCGAGCGCCATCCGAGCGGCACTGATAAAGATGGCGGCGTTCCTCTTCGGCGCACAGGATAATAACAAGGCTCCCGGGGGCTCGCTGTTCAGGATCGTGATGACCTCAGGCTTAGCCCCCCCGCCCGCCCTACACACACACACACGCACACTTCGACGCGCGGTCTTCTAGTAAACAAATGGCTCTTGTGAGGAGATCTCCTTTGCCAGATTGCTGTGGATGCGTTGATGGAGTGAGTGTGAGGGCGGGAAGGAGGGAAGGGCGGGAGGGAGGGAAGGGCGGGAAGGAGGGAAGGGCGGGAGGGAGGGAAGGGCGGGAAGGAGGAAGGGCGTTAGGGAGGGAAGGGGCGTGAGGAGGGAAGGGCGGAGGGAGGGAAGGGCGGAGGGAGGAAGGGCGTGAGGGAGGGAAAGGGCGTGAGGGAGGGAAGGGCGGGAAGGAGGGAAGGGCGGGGGGAGGGAAGGGCGGGAAGGAGGGAAGGGGCGTGAGGGAGGGAAGGGTGGGAAGGAGGGAAGGGGCGTGAGGGAGGGAAGGGTGGGAAGGAGGGAAAGGGCGTGTGGGTAAAGATTAATAACATCGGGAAGAACTCGCCCATGAAAT
>NC_051421.1:9274775-9277275 GCF_015228065.2 Penaeus monodon | reverse complement strand
GAGAGAGAGAGAGAGAGAGAGTGAGAGGGAGATGAGAGCAGAGAGAGGCGAGAGAGGGAGAGGAGGAGCGAGAGAGGAGAGAGGTGCACGAGAGGAGGACGGACGGAGAGAGAGAGAGAGACGAGGGAAGAGAGAGGGAGAGAGAGGAGACGAAGAGATTGGAGAGAGAGAGAGATGAGAGAAGAGAGAGAAGAGAGGGGGGGGGAGTGAGAGAGAGATGAGAGGAGAGGAGAGAGAGAGTTTCGGAGAGAATGAGAGGAGATAGAGACGAGAGGAGAGAGAGAGATGTCGAGCGAAGACGAAGGAGAGAGAGACGAAGAGAGAGAGAGAGCGAGAGAGAGGAGAGAGTGAGGATGCTAGCTAGGGACGGTGAGAGATGAAAGATGTGGGAGGGAGAGAAGAGGGGGCCGGAGAGAGAGAGAGATGGAGTGGGAGAGACAGAGGAGAGAGAAGAGATTGGAGAGAGATGACTGGGAGAGGTGAGAGAGAGATCGAGGGAGAGAGAGGGTCGAGAACGTGGAGAGAGAGAAACGAGGAGAGAGAGAGAAGATGAGGAGGAGAGAGAGGAGAGAAGAGGAGGAGATGAGACTGAGTGATGATGATTGTGAGAGAGAGATGAGAGAGAGAGAGAGAGTGAAGGCGAGAAGTTGAAGAGAAGAAGAGAAGAGAGAGCGACGGGGAGATTGAGAGAGATCTGGAGAGAGACGAGAGGAGAGAGTATTCGAGGGATGAGAGGAGGAGAGGAGGGAGACGAGAGAGAGCTCCTTCGGGGGAGGAGATGATGATGACGGAGTGAGAATGAGAGAGAGAGAGAGGGGAGAGAGAGAGAGAGAACGGAGAGAGGAGAGAGTGGAGACGAGAGGAGGAAGGGAGCGACAGAGCGAGAGAGAGGAGGGAGATCTGAGGAGAGTGGAGAGGAGAGGGACGAGGATGAGAGAGAGGGAGAGATGCGGGATGAGAGAAGAGAGGAGAAGAGGAGGAAAAGGGGGAAAGGAGGATGAGGAGAGGGAGAGAGAGGAGAGGAGGAGAGAGACGATAGAGAGTGAGAGAGAGAAGGGAGAGAGGACAGGCAGGGAGAGAGAGAAAGAGATGAAGCGAGAGTTTTGAGTGAGGAGAGGACGAGAGAGAGAGAGAAGAAGAGACAACGGAGGGGGAGAGAAGGAAGAGAGAGGAGAAAGAGGAAGAGAAGAAAAGATGAGAGAGAAAGAGGGGAGAGCAGAGAGCGGAGAGAGGAGGCAGCGAGAGGAGAGGAGACATGACGAGAGGAGAGAGAGTAGAGGGGAGGAGAGAGAATGGGGAAGGAGAGAGGCAGAAAGAGATTATAGAGAAGAGAGGGAGGAGAGAAAAGAGGAGAGAGGAGAGAGGAAAAGAGAAAGATGAGGAAGGAGAGAGAGAAGAGAAAGACCGAGAGTTGAGAGAGAGAGAGGATGGAGAGGACGAGGAGAGAGGAGATGAGATGAGAGATGAGAAGAGAGCGAGGGAGAGAGGAGAGGGCGAGAGAGAGACAGAGAGAGGAGAGGAGAGAGCGAGAGAGAGAGAGAGGAGAGAGGAGAGAGGAAGAGAGCCGAGAGAGATGAGGAGAGAGAACGAGAGATGGAGGAGGAGATGAGGAGAGAGAGAGGAGAGAGGGGGAGAGAGAGAGAGAGTATATGAGGGACGAAGAGGAGGAGAGAGAGAGAGAGAGAAGAAGTTAGAGGAGAGATAGATGAGAGATGAGGAGGAGGGAGAACGAGAGAGAGAGAGAGAGAAGGAGAGAGCGTGAGGACGAGGGGTGAGGATGGAGACTGATGAGAGAGAAGAAGATGAGGGGAGAGAAGACGAGAGAGAGAGAGAGAGAGACGGGAGAGAGGGGGAAGGGCGAGAGAGAGAGAGAGAGAGAGAACAGAGAGGAGGAAGGAGAGAAACGAGGAGGACACGAGGGTGACGATGGTGAGGGAGGAGAGGAGAGACGGAGGTAGAGAGAGAGGAGAGAGAAAGAGAGAGAAAGAAGAGATGAGGCAAAAAGAGGCGGGAATGAGAGGAGAGGGGGAAAAGACGAAAAAGAGAGATGGATGATGAGAGAGAGTGAAACGAGAGGGAGGATACTCGAGAGAAAGAGATGAGGGAGAGGGGGAAAGAAAGAGAGATGAGGGAGGAGAAGAGGGACAGTAGAGAAGAGGAGAGAGATGCGAGAGAGAGAGAGCGAGAGAGGGATGAGGAGAGAGAGCGAGACGGATGAAGAGGTGAGAGACTACGAGAGTAGAGAGAGAGAATGAGACGAGAGGAAGGAGGGAGAGGGAGAGGAGGGGAGGTGAGACGAGGGGAGATGAGAGTGAGATGAGGATTAGAGGAAGAGCGGAGAGAGACGGAGGGAGAGAGACGAGGGATGGGAGATGGGAGAGAGGAGGAGACGAGAGGATGAGTAGGAGAAGAGAAGACTGAGAGGAGGTGGATTGAGAAGGAGGAAGAGATGGAGAGAGATGAGGAGGAGGAGGAGGTAGAGGAGGAGAGAGAGAGATGA
>NC_051421.1:9207275-9209775 GCF_015228065.2 Penaeus monodon | reverse complement strand
TTTGGGGGACGCTAAAAACATATGTTCACATGGGGGGCTCTTCTGTATGGGAAGTGCGAATCCCTATGATAACTATATATAAAAAATATATATAATTTTAAAAAATTTTTTTTAATTTTTATATAAATTTTTTTATTTTAACCCCCCACAAAAAACCAAAACACATATATGTGGTGTGTGTTAATATACAATCTATCTATCCCTTTTATCTATCATCTATCTTTTTCTAAACTATCATTCTATCTACTATCTATCTATCTACTATTATTATATATATATTATATATATATATATATATATATATATATATATATAATATATATATATTATATATATACAACACATACACAATGTGTGTGTGTGTGTAAAATTATATATATATATATACATATATACATATATATTTATATTAATATTATATATATAATATATTTAATTTCATGAAAAACATATGTGTGTGTGTGTGTGTGTATATATATATATTATATATATATATTAAAATATATTATATATTTATATATATATAATATTTATTATATATAATGTGTGTGTGTGTGGTGGTGTTGGTGTGTGTGTGTTGTGTGTGGTGTTTTGTGTTTTGTGGTGTGTGTGTGTGTAGTGTGTGGTGTGTGTATTGTGTGTGTTGTGTGTGTGTGTGTGTGTTGTGTGTGTGTTTTGTGTGTGTGTGTGTTTTGTGTAAAATCCCATATATATATATATATATATATATATTATATATTTATATATATATATATTTTAATTTATTATATATACACGCATGTGTGTGTGTGGGTGTGTGTGTGTGTGTGTGTGTGTGTGTCTGTGTCATTTTGGCATGTGTATGTGTTATATTGTTATTATAATAAATATTGTAATATAATTTTATATATATATATAATATAAAATTATTATATATATATTTAAATATATTTGTGTGTGTTTGTGTGTGTTTGTGTTTTGTGTGTGGTGTGTTGTTGGTTGTGTGTGGTGTGTTTGTGTGTTGTGTGTTGTGTGTGTGGTGTGTGTGTGTTGTGTGTGGGGTTGTTTGTGAGTGTGTTTTGTGTGTGTGGTGTGTGTGTGTTTTGTTTTGTGTGTGTGTGTTGTGTGTGTTTGTTATGTGGTGTGTGTGTGTGGAAGTGTGTCTTTTTTTATAAATATTATTTTATATATATATAAAATTATTTTTATATCTATATATTATTATCTATGTATATATTATATATATTATTATATATATAGATGATGATAAACTTATTATATATATTATTTAATTTTTTAATAAATATTATTATTATATACAATATTAAATTTATAATATATTATATTATAAATATATATAATATTTACAATATATTTATTTTTAAATATATGTATGTAGCGTATGTGAAATGTGTGTGTGTTTGTGGTATGTTGTGGTGTCTTTGGGGGGTTTTTCTTTTGGGTTTAATAATGTTGTGTGCGTGTTTATTTTTTATTATTATTATTGTCAATTTTGGGGTTTTGTTTTTATTTATTTTAATTTTTTAAATTATTTTATTTTTTTTTCATTTTTATTTTTTTTTATTATTTTTATATTTTTAGTTTTAATTTTTTTTAATTTTTAAATTTTAATTATTTTTTTAATTTTTTATTATTATTATTACTTTTATTATATTTTTTTATATAATTTTATTGGTATTATTATATTTTTATATATATTATATATATAATTATTAATATAATTTAAATATATTTTTAAAATTTAAAATATATATATATATTTATAAATTATATTTATATATATATTATATTTTTAATATATAAATTTATTTTATATCCTTAAAAATATTATAAATTTATATATATTATATTTTATATATATATTAAAATATTTTTATTGTAAAATTAATTATTTATATATATTAAATATTTTTATTATAATTAAAATATTTTTATATATATATCAATTAAAAATTATTATTATTATTATTAAGATATATTATTATTTTATTATATCTTATATTTCTTATATTATATATTCTATAATTATAATTATAAACAGTTTATATGTTAAAATACATTAAAAATTCATATAAAAATGTAATATATATATTACAATTATATATTATATATATAATAATATATTAATATATATATATAATATATTAAAAATATTATAATATATATAATATAAAATATTACAAAGTACTGTTTTTGCATGCATTATATGTATATAATAAAAATTATAATTTTATTATATTATTATTATATATATTTTAATATATATATATATTATTTTAATACATAATGTATATATATGGGGTTTATAAATTAATCTTCTATACTATATCATATATGTGTGGTGTGTGTGTGGGGGGTGTGTTGTGTATATATTATAATATTATATTATATATATATATATATAATATTAAATATATTTTATATATAAGTTTATTTATATATATATATTTAAAATAAAATTTATATTTGTGTGGGTGTGTGTGTGTGTGTGTGGTGTGGG
>NC_051421.1:9187275-9197275 GCF_015228065.2 Penaeus monodon | reverse complement strand
TCCTCTTCCCTTTCCGCCTCCTGTTTGCCTCCTTGTGTATGGCAGGAGGCAATTCTATCGACTTCTTCTCCCTCCTCGTCCCCGTGCCGTCCCCTCTGCTCCTCTTGAAGGCTTTTAAGGGTGAAGGTCCCCCTCTTGCCTCGTCCTCTTACTAAGCGCGGCTCCTCTCTGTCCCCCCACCTCACCCACGCCCCTCTTCGGACACTCTACCCCTCCCCCCTCCCCTTCGCCCCCCGCCCCCTCTTATCCATTGAAGTAATCCATCTCGAGGAATTTATCCCGATTCAGAGGATTCACTTTGGATTATCATTGCTCGGAACGGCATCCAATTTCTTCGTTTTCCTCCTTGGCTGACCTCCCTATTCTCCCTTTTCTGATCTCCCCCAGGCTGGGCTTAAGTCCAATTACGTGCTGTTCAGACCTCGCTTCGTTACTGTTATTATCCCCATTTCGATGTTATCTACTGTCATCTAACTTCTAACTCAGATCTCGAAATTCTACATTTTTTTTTCTAAATTAAAGGGCATTTAGATTCCTTTTGACATAAAGATTCCTCGATTTAGAAACCCTTCTCTTGATCTTTCGTTAATCGGTCCTCAAACTCTCTTCTCGACCCCCTCCTCTAACCCCCCACCCCCCACCCCCACCCCCGCTTCCCCTCGTAGATCCGTTTGACCCAAAATGACCTCGTTGATGATTAGTGTAGAATTGTAGAGTACATCCATTCTCTCTCGTAGGGATAGTCTATAGAATTATCTGCCCCTCTATCCTTGTTTCTCTCATCTTCCAACGCCATCCTGTTATGTGACTCTTTTTAGAAGAAAAAGATAATAAATTCGAGTCGACTGAGCCTACTCCCTGAGTCGACCCGAACTGGTTGTGACGAGACCAGGCTTTTACAAGTCGAATGAGCTTTGAATAAGAAAAAAAAAAAAGATCGACGATAACTGTGCTTAGAAGTCAGTGAGCCAAACTGTCATCTAAAGATCTACATATACAAAATAGATAACTAGATAAATAATAATACCTATTTAGATAAAAAAAAAATCACCATCACCGCTCACCACACCAGTTTTCACCATGCCTGAGAAAGACTCCATCCCCATGTCCCTCAACCAGATCAAGAAAACGGATCGAATCAACAAAGTCTTCGGAGGTAAGTGAGCACCCCCCCCCCCCCCTAAAAAAAGGATTAAAAAAAAAAAGCTTTCCTCATCTACAAAGAGAAATTTATCCCACTCTTTTTTTTTCTTCTTTTTTTTTTATTCCTCATTCACCAGCTTCCTCTTCCCTTCCTCCTCTTTCCTCTTCCTCCTCCTCCTCTTCCCCTTGCCCTCCTCTCCCCCTTCATCTCCTCTTCCCCTTCTCCAAAATAAAACAGAACACGCAACACAGGCACCCGGCAGTGACTGGTTAGAGAGGAGGAGAGAGGAATCAAAGTCCCCCCTAAAAGAGAAAAGAAAAAGGCAAAAAAAAAAAAAAAAAAGGAGAAAGAAAGAGGAATCAGTCACTCCACGTGTAAACATCGTCCCTTAACTCCCTTTTCGTAACCCATTGCTCCGCCCACAGGTTGATAATACTGCAACCATGCCAGAGAAGGGTCACGCAGCCGGTCCAGCCATGCAAAACAACCACCATCCGCAGATGAGACGCATGGTTTACCAAGGTAAGGTAAGATCGGGCCTGTTCGGGTCTCCTCGGATCCACTCGGGTCCGCTCGAGTTTTCTCGGGATCTCTCGGGTGCCCTTTGATGTCCATTCGGATGCCGGCGGATGCCGCTGGCAGTGCCCTCGGACCGACTTCTTCAGGCTTTCATTTTATGGATGAAACAATCATTTTCTTGTGCCAAATTGTGTGTGTGTGTATATATATGTATGTGTATATGTGTATATATATATATATATATATATATATATATATATTATATATATATATATATATATATTATATATATATAAATATATATAAGTATATATATATATATATATATATATATATATTATGTTATATTTATTGTGTGTGTGTTGTGTGTGTTTTGTGTGTGTGTGTGTGTGGTGTATGTATCTATATACAAAAACACAAAATACCAAATGATTCGTAATAAGAACAGCGGAGTTTGAGAGCAGAGCAAACTAAACCAGACAGTCCCATAATTTTGAGCACAAACTCTATATAGGAAAGAATTAATCTCCGGGAAGTGAAAAAGTGACAACGCATTTCATGCCTAACATTTGCGGGAATGGGTAAATTAGACATTTAAAGCGGACCCATGAAATCGCTTAATGAGGCATAAATTTCCCCTAATTAAAATATATAACACTTCCGCCGAGACACACTTCACGTATTTTTTCCCTTATTTTTCCTTTCTACTTTTACAGTATTCCTATTGCTACAAGATAAACGCAGCAGCATCACCATAAGAAAAATCCATGATACATAGAGAACAGAGAATGCTCAGGACTGTATTATGAACGAAAAGTTGTAATCAAATTAAAGCTGGAACTGCAGCATAAATTGGACAGACAGATAATATATGGCGCCGGTCCTCTGTGGGTTGCTGTGGCGCCTTGTAATGCGGGGCCAGACGCCACTTGCTCTGTGGATTAAGTTTCTGCATTTCCATATCAAAACGGATTTTTTTCTCTCTCTCTTTTGGAAGATTTATCCGTGTAAGTGAGCAGTTGAGAACAAATGTAAGATCAGAAATACATCTAAACTTGCTTGCGAAGAATTGTGCCCACGTGAAAATGTTGACAAAGACGCATACGTACAGTGAAACAAGCACAAACACACACATCTCTCTCTCTCTCTCTCTCTCTCTCTCTCTCTCTCTCTCTCTCTCTCTCTCTCTCTCTCTCTCTCTCTCTCTCTCTCTCTCTCTCTCTCTCTCTCTCTCTCTCCTCTCTCTCTCTCTCTCTCTTTCTCTCTCTATGTCTCTTTCTCTCTCTTTCTGTCTGTGCGTAAATATATATGCATGTATATGTATATGTATATATATATATATATATATATATATATATATATATATATATATATATATATATATATATATATATATATATAAAACCGTGCCCTAGGGACATACAGTAGCCAGATAGCCACAAACACGAACGGGCAGCCTTAACCATACACCCCGAAAAAAAAATCATATTTCCGCACCTACCTCACCCAGCATACGTGCAACATACGCAAACCTAAACACACCCACGCATGCAAGAAATCCCATGACGCAGCGCATTTCCTCTCCTCTATGACAATATCTGAATAATGCAGGAAGACAATTCCTGAAGTCATCACAAAATACATGATTTTTCCGCCCAACGTTATTTCTCTCTGTTTGCTCTGGATACACAAGCTTCCTCGGTTCATTTCCTCAGTCTGTAGAATCTTTTCCTTCCAAAAAAGAAAAAGATCTAAAACAAACTCCTTTCATATTATATGCTATTGAAGTTATCTGCGTCATTTTTTGGTGTAAAGATTATCGGCTATATATTATGCTTATCTTATCTTATCTTTTATGGAATCTTTTCCACGCAAAATGATTTTGGACCAAACTTCTTTTATATTGTATAATCCTTGAGCTATTAAAAAAAAGTAATTACCGGCTATATTCCGTATTTATCTTTCTTATCTTAGATTACATGGATATTTTTTTCCCCACAAAGGCAAAATATAATCTCTTTCATGTTATATACAAATGAAATATTTACGCTCCTTGGTCAAATATTTTCGTTTTTTTTTTTTTACCTATCTTTCTTTTCTTATTCTAAGATGAATTCGGCCGCCGCATACACAGAAAAAAAAAATAAAGAAAAGAAATGTGAACCTGATTTTTTTCTTTTCGTTTTTTTTTCTATAAAAGACTATCCATTATTCTCCGTACCCATTTCCACCTCATCTTCCTAATCCTATTCACACCACCTACCCCACAAAATCATCTACGACTTCATATGAAAATACCAACTCATACCCGCCTCGACCTTTCGTACCTCACCTTCCTCTTATCTCGCTCTTTCGCTTTAAAACAAAAGACGATCGGCCAAGAGCAGCCAAGGCACTAATGATGACGATGGTGAGGAATTGTTACCATACCGACCGGACGCCCGGCCTATAAATCTCGGCTGGACGACCATAAGAGAGCGAAGGGAGGGGGTGGGGGGTGGGGAGGGTAACGGGAGGTGGAGGTGGGGGGGAAGAGGAAATTAAGGTCGTTTGCTTTATCGGTATTTTGTCAGATATTGTGTTTAATCATATTTTCGTGTTTTGTTTGTTTGTTCTTGTTTTGTTATTGGTCTGTTTTATTGTTTCGTTTGCTTGTATTTGGGAATTCTTTTTTCATTCTTTAACGATGTATTTGTGTTTCCCAATTCTTCTCTCTTCTCCTATCATCTCTATCAATCTATCTATCTATTTATCCATCTTCTTCTCTCCAATCTATCATCTATCCTATCTATCTATCATCTATATATCTTCACATCTATCTCTATTCTCAATCTCTCTCTCTCTCTCTCTCTTCTCTCTCTCTCTCTCTCTTCTATCTCTTCTCTCTCTTTCTCTCCTCTTCTCTCTCTCTCTCTCTCTCTCTCTCTCTCTCTCTCTCTCTCTCTCTCTCTCTCTCCTCTCTCTCTCTCTCTCTCTCTCTCTCTCTCTCTCTCTCTCTCTCTCTCTCTCTCTCTCTCTCTCTCATTCTCTCCCTATCTTTCTCTCTCTCTTTCTTTCAATTTATCTATAAACCTACCAATTCACCTGCCTACTTACCCGTCTCTCTATTTCTATCTATCTATCTATCTATCTATCTATCTATCTAGCTATCTATTTATCAATCAACCAACCTATCTATCTATCAGTCAACCAATCTAACCCATCTATATTTCTATCAATCTGTCTACCTACCGACCCATCTATCCATCCACCTATCTATCAGTCTATCTATCTCAATCCCTCTTCGGACCTATAACCAAAGCACAACCATATCTATGTATTTATGCCTTGAAGTTACATATCAATGCAAACTTTATTAAATATTCCTAATCTGTTTCAGTTTCCATTCAGAAGGAAATAATTGCTAGACTTTTAAATGCTAATATAAATGATATATCACTATAACATTTGCTACCATAAAAGGATATATCATTATACTATTTGCTGTGATTAAAAAGATCATATTTCTGCTGTTATACAAAGATATATTGTATTATTTGCTGTTATAAGATAATGTATCATTATATCATTTGCTGTTATAAGAATATATATTGTATTTTTGCTGTCATAAAAAGTAGATATTATTTTCTGTCATTTTCTGTATTTGATATTGAGTGTGTTAGCCGGAAAAATACCACTTATGTTGTTATTGTATTGTTGTTTCTGTCATTTTTGCTGTTATTTACTCTTATTATTATTATTATTATTATTATTATTATTATTATTATTATTATTATTATTATTATTATATTGTTTATTATCATTACTATCTTACACTCATTGTCATTTCTATTATTATTGCAATTATTCTTATCATCACCATTACCATCATCATTTCCTTCATCATTTAAAGTATCATCATTACCACCATCGTCATAAAAATCATCATCATCATCGTCATATCCATTTTCGTTCCGACTGCATTCAGAAGACGAAGACGAAGAAAAATACGAAGAAGGCGAATAAGAAGAAAAATATTTGTTTTTAAAGTTGAAGAAAAAAAAAAGAACTACTGCTATCATCACTATCATCCCCATCGATATCATCAGCATAATAATGACAAAAAAAAAATGGAAAGCAGAAATTATTCCAAAAGAAAGGAGGAACTTATAACTCTCTACCCATTCCCGTTGGTACCTCCAGCTACCGGTATTTACATTGCCTTTTAGTAGCCTCCAGAGTGTATATCCATTGCCTTAATGGTTTCTCGGTGGCGCTATAACCTTTCTGTTATTCTTCGCGGATCTGTGTTTGCCTTTCGTTGCCGTTGTTATTGTAGTGGGACTTTGGGATTGTTATTACTTTTGTGGTCGTTTGCTTTGTTTTATATATATAAATATATATATATATATATATATATATATATATATATATATAATATATATATATATATATATATATATGCAGCATATATATATTCATAATCTCTTTCTCTCTCTCTGCTCTCTCTCTCTCTCTCTCTTTTATATTCATCTCTCTCTCTCTCTCTCTCTCTCTCTCTCTCTCTCTCTCTCTCTCTCTCTCTCTCTCTCTCTCTCTCTCTCTCTCTCTCTCTCTCTTTTAATTCCATCCGCTCCCTCTTTTCCTCACCCCGTTCCCTCTTTTCCTCCTCTTTCTCCATCTTCCTCTTCTCCTCTCTCTACATCATTCTTTCCGCCCTACGTCTTTCCTTCTTTTCCTCTTCCTCCTTCCCCCTTTTCCTCTCTCCCTGCCATCCTCCCTTCCTCTCCCTGCCTCTTCCGTTCTTCCCGCCTCTTCCCCTCTTCCCCTCTCCCTGCCTCTCGATTTCTCCTTTCTCTTCTCCTTTATTCCCTCTTAACTCCCCGTTCTCTCGCTTATCACCTTTCTGTATCTCTTCGCTCACCCTCTTCTTTGCCTTTCGTTGCCCTGCTTTTCGCTCCCCTCTTCTCTTGCCTTTTCCTTCCTTTTGTCGTCCTTTGCTTTGTTTTCCTCCTATTTTCTTTTCCCCTCTTCCTTCCTCTATTATTCCCTTTCCTGACTCATTCACATCTTCCTCTTCAACTTTCCTGCCCTTTTCGCTCACCCCTCTTCTTCCCTGCTCTCCTCTCCCTCTCTTCTCTCTTCCCTCGTTCCTTTTCCCCGTTTCTCTCCCCTCGCTTCCCCTCCTCCTCGCCTTCCTCTCCCTCGCCTTCCTCTCCCCTCCCCTTTCCCCCTTCCTCACTTCCCTTCCCTCCGCCTTCCTCCTCACCCCGCTTCCTCTTTCCCTCTCTTTCCTCCCCTCTTCCTCTCCTCCCTTCTTTTCTCACCTTCCTTTCCTCCCCTCGCCTTCCCTCTTCCCCCCCTCTCCTCCCCTCGCCTTCCATTTCCTCCCTCTTCTCTTCCCCTCGTCTTCCCTCTTCCCCTCTTCCTCCTCCCCTGTTCTCTTCCGACTTTCCCCTCCTCCCTCTCCTCCCTCTTCCTCGCTCCCTCCTCCCTCTTCCCTCTCCCCCGCCTTTCCCTCCTCTCCCCGCCTCTTCCCCTCGCTTCCTCCTCCCCTCCCTCCTTCCCGCCCCTGTCTCCTCCTCCCTCGCCTTCCCCCTTTCCCTCTTCCTCCCTCTTCCCCTCTTCCCTCCTTCCCTGCCTTCCCTCTTCCCCTCGCCTTCCCTCCTCCCCTCGCCTTCCCTCCTCCCCTCGCCTTCCCTCCTCCCCTCGCCTTCCCGAACGCATACAACAAAGTGTAAGGGAAGGAAGTGACCAAACGAGGGGAAATACTTTTTGGACAAGATGGATAATGTCAGGGGAGCCTGGATAATTTCGGGAGAGGAGGAAGCACTGGGTAAGCGATATGGATCGTGCAGTTCGGGGAGAGGATAAAAGGGGATAACATGGATAAAATAGAAATGGAGGGATGGAGCAGGATTCGATGGACAGAAAAGGATAGAGAGGATAAGAGAGAGATCGAGAATGGAGGGTCGAATGGGAGTGAATGGATTATGAAAAGGATAAATGAGTAAAGAAGGATACAGATGGATAAGATAGGGAAAGAATAAGTAAAAGAGGAGGAGAAAAAGAATATGTGGATAAAGCAAGATTGTATAGATGAAATAGGAATATGTGGATAAACAAAAATTAATGGCTAAAACGTAAATAGATAAATAAATAAAAGATATGATAGGAACTATGAAAAATACAAATCAGGAGTTCGTGGATGGAATGAGAGTAGATGGTAATAATAGAAAAAAATAATGCTAGTTTCGTAAAATAAATAATGATGATAATGATTATAATAATAATAACAACAGCAGCAGCAGCAGCAATAAAACAACAACAACATGAATAATAGTAGTAATAATAATTATTATAATAATAATAATAATGATAATAATAATAATTACAATCATAATCATAATAAGAAATAAGTGAATAATAATGATAATAATAATTATTATTATTATTATTATTATTATTATTATTATTATTATTATTATTATTATTATTATTATTATTATTACTGTTATCATTATAACGATAACAGTAATAACAACAATAATAACAACAAAACGTCTCAGACATCTATTAGCCTATATCTTCCCCACGGGGTGTTGCCTCATCACCTTTCCCTTTGTTCTTATCCCCCCTCCTCTCCCCTCACCCCTCCCCTCCTTTCGCTTTGTACCCTCTACCACCTTCCTCTCCCCTCCTTCCCTCCCTTCTTCTCCTCTCTTACTCTCCTCTCCCCTTCTCTCTTCCTTTCTCCCCTTCCTTCCCCTCTCCCCTCGAACCCTCCCCTCTTTTCCTCTCGTACCCTCCCCTCCCCTTCTCTCCTCTCCTCTCCCTCCATTCCCTCCCCTTCCCCTCCTCTCTTCCCCCTTCGTTCCCTCCCCTTCCCCTCCTCTGTTCCCCCTTCGTTCCCTCCCCTTCCCCTCTTCTGTTCCCCCTTCGTTCCCTCCCCTTCCCCTGCTCTCCTCTCCCTTCCTTCCCTCCCCTTCCCTCCCCTCATATCCTCTGCTGATTGACGACTTCGCCGCCTCCACGACATCAATTAGACAACAGAGATATTGTCAGCGTCACCATGTAAGGTGGAGAGCGCAGGGAAGGCGAAGGAGGGAGGGGCCAGGAGAGAGCGAGAAAAGAGAAGAGAGAGAGAGAGAAAAAAAGTTCGATTTCTTTGTTTTATATCTTTTTAGGTTTCGATTTTTTATTCTTTATTTTGGTTATCTTTTTAGGGTTCGATTCTTTATTTTTCATCTTTTTGGGATTTGATTTCTTTATTTTTCACATTTTTTTTCGTCGTTATTCTTTAATATTCATTCTTTACTGTTTAGTTTTTGGTTTACTTACTGTGTTTGAAGACTGTTAAGGATTCTTGATATTTGACTCAATACGATACTACATGGAAAAAAATAGGTTAATAATGAAAATCTTAATAAAACAGTACAAATCACTACAAACGAAAAAAGAAGAAGAAAAGGAAAGAAAAGAAAAAAAAAAGAAAAAAAAAGAACTAAGATAAGAACACCCCAAGAAACACACGAATATGCATAACCCGCCGTACATATGTATGCAAATTACACGCACTATGCTTTAGCCTCCTTTGTCTAGGCTCGAGTGCAATTTTCCCCCCTTCGCCCCAGCTGGTTCATTGGTATGCACGAGGTTCAAGACTCGCTTCCCGAAGACGTAGGAGGTCATCATTGAAGGATTGGCAGAAGGGGTCACGCGGTAGATTGAATGAACGGAAGAGGTACATGGTTTTCGCGAGAATAATGGTCAGAGGCGGTGAGGGCGGGTCGCTCGTCGGTCTTTTCCCTTTCGAGGTCTTATTTCTATTGATTTGGCTTTTTATTTTGTTGTTGTTTTTTCTTGGTTATTCGTTGTATTGTTTTTATTTATTTGTTTGTTTGTTTTTAGTGTTATGGGTTTGGGAAAAGTGAACTGGTGCAAAAGTGTGTGTCTGTGTGTGTGTGTCTGTGTGTGTGTCGGTGTGTGTGTGTGTTGTGTGTGTGTGTGTGTGTGTGTGTGTGTGTGTGTGTGTGTGTGTGTGTGTGTGTGTGTGTGTGTGTGTGTGTGTGTGTGTGTGTGTGTTTCGTCTGTTTGGAGTGAGAAGGGAGTGTCATGATTCTGGTTTGTTATGTAATTAATTGTTGTAGTCTGATGTGCTATCTCTGTGGTGATTGCAGTGTAATCATTACTTTTATATGGTTATATTGCCATTATGATAAACGCTATTATCTTTAAAGAGAATTTTAATAATATCAGTGAAGACATTAATAGTCATGGTAATGATGTGATTATAATTAGGATAAGGATAACAATAATAACAATGATGAATGTGATAATGATAACTCATGATAAGTC
>NC_051421.1:9179775-9182275 GCF_015228065.2 Penaeus monodon | reverse complement strand
TTGCCGAAAAATATGTGGTGGGGGAAGTTCAAGAATTAACCGGTCTTTCTCTTACATTTTTCCTTCAGTGTTTTTAGTTTTGTAATGCTTGCACTCGGATCACGACATTCTATGTCTAATTAGCTATTGTCATTTTCTGGGAGTACAGGGGGGAGGGTACTATAACCGTCGGAAAATGAATTTGACGAAAGAAATTTGCCATATATTTACGCTTGACTCGCGTAATGGTATATGCATTCATGAATACTATTGTGAGCGATTGAACAATTGCATTGTAATTATAGTTGCAAATACCTGCAGTTTACAGTCTTTCTTTACTCTGTTCAAATTAATATAAAAAAGAAATTTAAGTGATAGACAACTTTAAAAATGGTGAAGAGGAAGTTGCAGAAAAATCGTCAATTTCAAGGCAAACTTCTAAGGTCTGACGAAGAAACATCATCAAAAATAATTAGTTCTAAAAATATCATTTTCGCAGTCCACCCAACTGTATTTCTTTCGGAAAAGTTGATTTTAACACCTAGCTCGCATTCCATACTCACCTTATCCAGTATTTAAACCGTTAAGGCGATATTTGTTAGAATATTTAGCGACGCGTGGCCTTTGACGTGTGACGTGTGGCCTTTGACGTGTGACGTGTGGCCTTTGACGTGTGACGTGTGGCCTTTGACGTGTGACGTGTGGCCTTTGATCTGTTACGTAATATGTCAGAAAAAAATACCTTACCCATATTTTTTTCCTTTATTTTATCATTGTCTGTTTAATTCGCCTTGACTCTTCACAAAGCGTGTTTCTGAAATGTATTTAGTCATAATCAAAATTCATATGACAGCCGCGTTTGTCTTCAAACAATCTTAGCTCAAGAGAATAAATAAAGGAAAAAAATCCTGAGTTACTGCCGATTTTTTTTCTTTCTTTCTTTCTTTCCTCCTCTTTGAAACTTTATATTAGCTTTTGTAACTAGACAAACAAAAGTTGGATGTTTGACAATTTTCACCCCTCTTAACCTTGAAACATGATGAACAAATGAATGTTAGATTTTGTGTGTTCAAGTGAGCGCTTCGTAGAACAAGTATGCATTTAAGTGACGAACTTATTAATCAGATACGAGGTACTGAACTCTTAGTTCCCTTTGTATGTGAGAGAAAGAAAGAGAGAGAGACAGAGGGCGAGAGAGAGAGAGACAAAGAGAAAGAGGGAGGGAGGGAGCGAGAGGGAGAGCGAACACTTACGTATATTTGTTCCTTTGGCTGAATATGGTACAGCATTGAGCACAACGCATTACTCTACCGTACATTATCCTATATTGATGCGTCAAATATAAATGACTATAACTTACAGGCTTGGTTTTACATGCATACGCTACGAGCGAAATAGACTGCAGCTTCATTTAGAAACTTAGGGTTAAAGTTTGTTTAATGAAAGACTTTAATTAATATATTTCTCTCTTTCATCCTGATTTTTTTGTTAGAAACAGACCTAGTGAAAAAAAGTCCCGAGCAGTGAATCTTTAAGAGAAGCTTTCATGGGTATTCAGTGCCCGGGTGTCCCTCTCCCTCTCCCACCTCTCACTCTGACGTCATTACCCCCCCCCCTCTTGCTCCACTTTCGACACCCACGCAATCCACCCACGCAAACTCCCCTTATCACATACTTTCATTTTCATTCCACTGCACTCCACCTATTGTTCCTCTAACTCATTTTAACCTCTTCTAATTTCTTGTCCTCCACTATCTTCCTTCTTTTTTCCCCTTCCCTCCCTTTCCTCCACCCAACTCACCCACTTTCTCGATCCTTTCTCTCTCCCTCTCCCTCTCCTCGTCCTCCTTCCCTATTTTCCAATCCTCCCCCTTCTCTACCCCCTTCTTTCTCCTCCATCCCCCCCCCCCCCTCCCCCCCTCGTACCCATCCCCATCCGACCCCATCCTCCTTCGTCTCATGAGGTCCTCGTTATTCTCCAGACGAAGACGTGAAATCCTGACTTGCATTTGTTCAAAGGAATTGTTCGTAAGTTTAAGGTAATGCAGTTTTGTAATTACCCTAATGGGGCATGCATTTTTCTCTGCCATATTCTCGCGCGATTGTGAATAATTACAGTTCTCGTTATCATCATTATTAACAAAATCTAGGCCACGTGTGTATTTATGTGTACATATGTGTGTCTGTGTGTGTATATATATATATATATATATATATATATATATATATATATATATTATATATATATTGTGTGTGTGTGTGTGTGTGTGTGTGTGTATATATATATAGTATATATATATATATATATATATATATATTTTATATATATATATAATATATATTATATACATATATATATATAATATATATATATATATAATGTTTGTATGTATGTATGTATGTATTATCGTATGTCGTGTGTCGCATATGTGTATGTATGTGCGTATATACATACATTCATATATATATAAATATATATATATATATATATATATATATATATATATATAGTATATTATGT
>NC_051421.1:9172275-9177275 GCF_015228065.2 Penaeus monodon | reverse complement strand
CTTTCTCCTTACCTTTTTTTTCTCACGCTTTCTCTCTACCTTCTTTCCTCTCCCCTCTGTACCATCTTCCCTCATTCCCTGTCTCTCTTTCCCCTTACTCTCTCCGTTCTTCCCTCCATTTTTTCCCTCCCTCTCATTCTTTCCCCCCCTCACTCCCTCCCTCCCTAGCCCTCTTTCTTTCCCTAGCCCTCTCTCCCAGTCCTTCTTTTCCTCTCCTCTCTCCTTCCCTCCACATCTCTCCCTCCCTTCTCCTTCCCGTAGGTAATGACATTCCCATTACACTCCCCTTGGTAAACGGAGCTCGGAAGCCCCTGTGGTTTTGGTAATGGATACCATCATTTCTCGCCGTCACCTTTCTAAAACTATCTACAAGTCCTCTGTCACTACAACACCAGGCCTCCAGTCTGCAGTAGATGTACGTAGAATCTCCGGCATCACTCATAACGCCGCGCGAGCGAACGTGTTAGGTACCAGTGGCGCGTTGTTTTTCTCTCCTTCTGTCCCTCTTTCTCTCCCTCTTTCTCTGTTACGCTCCTTTCTTTTCTTACCATTATGATGATGTGTTATTGTACTGAATTAGTATTAGCGTTGTCAAATATAATATATAGGGTCTATATATAGATAAACATATTAATGGGTAGGTAAATGTAAATATATATATATATATATATATATATATATATATATATATATATATATATATATATATACATATGTGTGTGTGTGTGTGTGTGTGTGTGTGTGTGTGTGTGTGTGTGTGTGTTGTGTGTGTGTGTGTGTGTGTGTGTGTGTACATATATATATAGATATACATATATGTATGTATGCAAACCTATATATATGTGTATGTGTGTGTGTGTGTATTATATATATATTTTATATATATATATTATATATAATTATAATAATTATATATATATATATATATATAATACTATATACATGTTAATATATATATGTAGTATATATATAATATATAAAATATTATATAATGCACACACACACACACACACACACACCACACACACACACCATATACTAATATATATATATATATATATATATATATATATATATATTATATATATATATATACATATACATACATATGTATATACATATGTATATGTACATATGTGTATATATGTGTATATGTACACATATATATACTTGTATATACATATATGTATGTATGTGTATATATATGTGTATATATACATATATATGCATACACTCATATATGTAAACGTATATATATATATATATATATATATATATATATATATATATATATATATATATATATAATAAAATATTTTTTTATGATAGAGACTGTTCGTAAACTTCTCAGCGACTTTTAGGGTTTCTCGCTTTAATATTTCCAGATATCTGTTTATTTTCTTCCTCTGAAAGCACTCATTCCCCCATTTCTGTCTTTGGTAATGGTGTTTATAAGTTCTTTTCCTTTTGCACACTGCACGAGTCGCGGATTAAGAAGCATCTGCCTTGCCTCAAACTCTCAAAGGCTTTTATATTTCAAGGCTTTTTTTATTTCTTAAACTGTATCTTCATATATTTATTTGATCTTTCTTCCTCCTGTTCGTTCAGTCGTCTTATCGGTCTATTCATCCCCAGCTTATCTATCTTTTATTCGGATGTTGTCTTCTATCTCCCTTCTTCCCTCTCCCTCCTCTCTCTTCTTCCCTCTCCCCCTTTTCCCCTCCCTAATCTTCCTTTTTACCACCTCCTACCCTCTTCCAATTGCGTCTTCCTTCTTCCCCTTTCCAGTTCCTTCTTCCCTCTCCCCCTTTCACCTTTCCTCCGTCCCTTCTCTTTCCCCTATCTTTCTTTTCATCCCGTTTTGTTAATTTATCTCTGTCTCTTTACACATGTTTTCCTTTCTTTCTTTTGTTGGTCGCCTCATTAGTGTCACTTATTCCTTCCTTTGCAATTTGTCTCTTCAGAGTTTTCATCGCGATTATTATCTTTATGGTTATCATTATCATTATTATCATCATCGTTATCAGTGTAATTTTTATTATTATTATTATTATTATTATTATTATTATTATTATTATTATTATTATTATTATATCATAATACTACTACTAATAATAATAATAATTATTATTATTATTATTATTATTATTATTATTATTATTATTATTATTATTATTATTTTATTATCATTATTATTATTATCATTATCATAATTATTATCATTATCCGTATGCTGTTATTTTTGTACTTATTATTATTACTTTTATCATCATCATCATTATTGTATAATTATTATTACTGTTATTATTCTTAATGATGTTGCCATTGTTATTAATTCTATCATTATTACTATGATCCTCGTCATCATCATGATTATTTTCATTATTATTGTTATTCATATTCCTATCATTATGCTAATGATAAAATATAGTGATATATGAGTGGTGATTATACTGTTATTTATGATAAAAAAAAAACAACGACAAATATCTGGAAGTAAAAAATGATTGAAGGAGGGACGTATATAAGTCTTGGATCGTAGACATCAGTATCTTTCAGAGATAACATCTTAAAAGTGCCGTTGTTGTTAATAGAGAAGATATTATCTTAGTCTGGCCTCAACAGAAGGAAGAAAAGAAAATGGGAGAGCATTTCCCTTCTTTCCTTGGAGGATTTGTAGCATATTGGGTAAAAATTGCTTCCCCCTTGCCCCCTCGCCTTCGTTTAAGCCCTCCCTTCCTGCCTCCTCATTCGCTTCTAAACCTCGTTCTTCTTTTCCTTCCTTCTCATCAAAGTTCTCTCTTGTTTTCTTTCCGAAAAAAAATCTTTTAGAACCTTTCTTTCATCGCATTCTTTCTCGCGCTTTGCTTCTTAGCCTCCTCTTGCCCCCGCTCTTCCTCCTTCCCCTCCCTCTCTCTTTTCCTCCTTCTCTTCCCCCCTCCCCCTCCTTTTCCCTCCCTCTTCCCTCCTTTCCCCTCCCCCTCCCGCTCCTCACCCCCCTTCTTTCCCTTATCTCCCCTTCCGTCCTCCAATTCATTCTCCCCTCCCCTCCCTCTCCCCTAATTTATTCTCCTTTCCCCTCCCTTTCCCCTCCCCTCCTCAACCTCATTCCCCTTCCTCCTCCATACGTCTCCCTTCCGTCCCCTCCCTCTCCCCTCCCCTCCCCCTCTCCTCACCCTCCCCTGCCCTCCCCTTCTTCCTCCTCCTCCTTACTATTCTCATTCTCTCCCCTTCCTCCCTTCCTCCTCCTCCTCCCCTCCTCCCCCTCCTTGACCTCATATCCCTTCCCTCCCTCCTCCTCCCTCTCCCCTCCCCGCTCCCCTCCTCCTCCCCCTCATCATTCTCACCCCTCCCTACTCCCCCCCCCCCCGTCCTCCTCTCCCTCCCCAACTTCATTTCCCTTCCTCCTCCTCCCCTCCTCCCCCTCCCCAACTTCATTTCCCTCCCCCCTCCCCCTCCTCCCCCTCCTCAACTTCATTTCCCCTCCCCTCTCCCCCCCTCCCCTCCTCCTCCTCCTCAACCTTTCTTTCTTCCTTTCCGGCATAAGTGCGTGTGATGATCCCAGAGGAAAACAGGCAAGGAACAACAAACAGCTGCTGTATTTAGGGAGCGGAGGTAAAATAAACATTTTTTGAAACGCCACCATTGCTCGGCCTCGTTCCTCCCTCTTCCCTCTTCCTTCGGTGCTCTTGCTTCCTCCTCTCTCTCTTCCTCTGTTCGTTTAATGACTTCACTCTTTCTTAGCACGGTGTTTTCATCCTCTCTTCTTTTTGCTTCTCTCGTTTTTGCTTTCTCTCTTCTTATCGTCTCCCTCTCTCTCTCGCTCTCTCTCTCTCTCTCCCCTCTCTCCTCTCTCCTCTCCTCTCTCTCTCCCTCCCCCTCTCTCTCTCCCCTTCTCTCTCTCCTTCTCTCTCTCTCTCTCTTCTTCTCAGTCTCCCCCCCCTCTCTCTCTCTCTCTCTCTCTCTCTCTCTCTCTCTCTCTCTCCTCTCCTCTCTTCTCTCTCTTCTCTCTCCTCTCTTCCTCGCCTTCCTCCCCCCCCCCCCCCCCTCTCTCTCTCTCTCCTCTCTCTCTCTCTTCTCCCCTCTCTTTTCTCCTCTCTCTCTCTCTCTCTCTCTCTTCCTCTCTCTCTCTCCTTCTCTCCCTTCCTCCCCCCCTCTCTCTCTCTCTCTCTCTCTCTCTCTCTCTCTCTTCTTCTCTCCCCTTTCCTCCCCCCCCCCCTCTCTCTCTCTCTCTCTCTCTCCTCTCTCTCTCTCTCTCTCTCTCTCTCTCTCTCTCTCTCCTCCTCCTCTCTCTCTCCTCTCCTTTTCTCCTCTCTCTCTCTCCCCTCTCTCTCTCTTCTCCTCTCTCTCTCTCTTTTTCTCGCCTTCCTCCCCCCCCTCTCTTCTCTTTTCTCTCTCTCTCTCTCTCTCTCTCTCTCTCTCTCTCCTTCTCTCTCTCTCTCTTAGATATTACGTGGGGATGATATTGGCTTTTGTAAAGAAGGCAAAACTTATCGACTTTCTGCAACAAATGTTCTGGCGATCTTTTTTCCCTCTTCTTCTTCTTTTTTAGACCTATACAAAAAAAATAACTGTATATCGTTAATGCATTTTATCTCACAGAACTGAATTAGTCGTCTGTGAAAATAAAAGTATTAGTCATCTTATTTTTAGTCAGTAATTTCCAGCACAACATTTTTCCATTTGAATCCATTTTTTTCTGCGAGTCGCAAATCATTGAAAGAATTTTATTGGGCGATAATTAACTCATTTATCCCATTTTACAGTTGCATGAAAATCCTACATTTTTGCGGCCAGAAGTCGTATCATCTGAAAAATGAAATTTCACTACACAAAGTACTTTCCACACTATCAATGTTAGTCTTTAATATATATTTACAAAACATACGGAAAAATGAATTGCACATCCATAAAGTTAAACTTGAGAGAGAGAGAGAGAGAGAGAGAGAGAAAAGATAAAAAATAAAAAAAAAAAATAAAAAAAATAGAGAAACTCTATT
>NC_051421.1:9162275-9167275 GCF_015228065.2 Penaeus monodon | reverse complement strand
TTTTTGGGTCAGAGGCCAGAAAGAATGGGGGAATAGAGGGGGAAGGGGAAGGAGGGGAAAACAAAACAAAAAACAAAAATGAGTGAAAACCATGAAATGAAAGCTCGAAGGAGTCATTATAGCAACACAGACTGAGGGTATTTTGAAGTGTGAGACGAGGAAACGCGCTCAGGTGTGAATGCGAGCGACAACGAATACCGAGGGGAGAGAAAACAGGATAAAGGGAGGGGAAAGATTGAAAAGGAAGTTGAAAGGGGGAGGAACTACGATAATAATCTTAGGAGAGGTATAGGAGGAATGGAAAAAAAGAAAAGAAAATATATATGCATATATAGATAGATAGATAGATAGATAGATAGATAGATATTATATATCAAATAAAGAAAAAAAAAAAAAAAAAAAAAAAAAACAAGGAAAACAACACCACAAAATAAAAGAGCGAGAAAGACCGCAAAAAGAAAGACGTGAGACGGATAAGAAAACGCAAATGAGAAACACGCAGAGATGAATAAAAAAGGAACGACTGGAAAGGCGAATGAATGAAGCTGTGAATCTAGAAAAAAGGGAAAGACCAGACGCTGCGAGGGTGTCGGGTGGCTTATCCCGAGATCTTGTCTGTCGACCCAGTTTCGAAAGAGGAAAGAGGTTGCTGTAGACTGCGCGGGGAGGATAAATATTGGGGTACTGGAACAAGATCCCATGTTATATATATATATATATATATATAATAACTGAATAGAATATATAATATATATTTAAAATATATATATATATATATTACTATTATATATATGTGTGTGTGTGTGTGTGTGTGTGTGTGTGTGTGTGTGTGTGTGTGTGTGTGTGTGATACATATATATATGTATATATGCATATATATATATATAATATATATATATATATATATATATATATATATATATAATATATATATATACATATAATATATATATATATATATATATATACATATCAATATTCGAAATAATTTTTCATGACCAATTTTTTCAAAAGACTGTTACCTACGTTGATATAACTAGTAAAAGTTCCTTTAGTCTTTCTTGCGATATGTAACTTCCATACATGCGTTCAGATACTTTTTATGTAATTAATGAGTTTCTTCAATTATTTTTTATTAAAATTATGTTAGGTATCAGAATTTTTCTTCTAATAGCGTTAACGAATTCAAATGTTTAATTTGTATCTAGATTTAGGTTTATCTTAACGGATTCAAATGTTTAAATTATATATATTTAGATTTTAATGAAACACAGATTACCCTCTCTAAAGATAGAGTTATCAATTATTTAATCCCTCCATTAATGATATCTGAATTACACCGTGAATTTATTTAATTTCACACGTAACCAGAAGCTATTGCAATTGATACGCCAGCCTTCAGTTCCTAAAATGCTATTATTTCTCATTAGCTCTAAATTCGCGAAAAAAAAAATCAGAGTCGAGTGTATTTTTTCTTAACGTTTCGTACAAGGAACCACATCAGTCAATTAAGACGCTATTCTCTTTTTTTTATTATTATTAATATTAACATTGTCTCGTAGTTAACAAAATCATCTAGATTAATTCCATCAATTATAACTGGCTTTCAGCTTAAACGAAATTCATCATCAAAAAATTGTTCAAGGAACAGCCAAATAACGTTCATATATCAAAGAATTCCATCACTAAACTTACAAAGTCACTTCTTACCAGTGCTCCACAACAGGTAAATAATTAACAATGTTGATTATATGAAAAAACTATATAAAAATTAAATTACATTAGCTGTTCCGAATATAAACAATTATAAGCATTAGATATAAGCCAGAGTCTGCACTATTTAATTACAAAACCGCGCAAGTTAACTTATCAAAGAAACTTTACTCCAGACACTGACTACTTGAAATTTCCAGCAGTTTCTCCATTTCTATTTCTTGATTTTTTTTTTTAAGTCACTGTACCAACTGGTGAAATATTTCCTTCAAACATAAGCAATACCTACACTTAACAACAAAACAGAGTATTTTACACATTATAAATCAACATTACAAATCACCTTGTTGCTGGGCAAGGAAAATACTTCCATAATTCTTTTACCTTCGTAATATCTTCAAACTATATAATACATATTTAGCTACGTTGGAGCGTCATTAACCAATTGAAAAACTAAAGCAAAGTTCATTTTTCCCTATAGCTGTTGACACCAACCCGTCACTCAGAGTGAATCTGTTGGGTCGACTCATCTTCCATTTCGGTTCATTGCACCAATTGAAGTAAACTGCATAGTAAATTAGATTCAAAATAAAAACTGTAATATATGTAGTTATTTAGTAACTGTATTCCTTCTATTTATTCAAATCAAATTTTAGCAAAAAAAAAAATAATAATAACTCCTCTAATCTTGATGAGGTCGACATAATCATCAGTATTTCATTTATTATTATTACATTTATTTCTATTTCTATTGCATTATCACTATGATTATTGTTGGTTTCAGAATTATTATTATTATCATCATTATTGTTGTTTTTTTTGTTGTTGTTGTTGTTGTTGTTTTGTTGTTACTGTTATCATTATTATCATTATCGTTATCGTTATCAGTGTAGTTTTTGTTATTATTATTATTATTATTATTATCATTATTATTATTACTATTACTATTACTGTTACCATTACCATTATTATCATTATTATTGTTGTTATTAATTCATTACTACTTTTATAATTATTGCAATATTATCATTAATTTACTGCATTTGCATTGTTTTTATAGTTATTATTATCTTCATTACTATTACATTTTTACTAATATCATTATTACTGTTATCACCATTACTTTTATCATTGTCACCTTTATCAAGATCACTATTACGATTAGGCTAATACTATTACCATTATTATTGCTGTTATTGATATTTTTTACTACTGTCATTATCAATACTACCAATAAGATTAATACCATTATTCGTGTATTACTATTCTTACCACTATGGCAATTATTGGTATTGTTACTACCATTATTTTCATTAATATTTTGACTGTGCTTTTTATTTCTGTTATTATTGATACTACAGTTGTTGTAAACTATATTCTTTATTACAACTTAGCATTGGCATTGCTATTATTGTTGTTGTCATTATTATTATTACTACTATTACTATTATTATATTATTATTATTATTATTATCATTTTTTTTATTGTTATCATTATTTTTACTATAAATGTACTTATTACTGTTATTATCATTATCTATATCATTATTACTATTACAATTATCATCATTATTATTATTACTTTTATCATTGTTCTTACTCCTGGTAGGCTCGCACAAATGCAACATTTTTCTCGTGATGCATACATTTCTTTATTCTCTTCAAATCTTGTTTTTACATAAAATTGCAAGCTTCTAAGCCTGTTTTTTTTTTTCTTCTTTTCTTACTTTTTTATTATATTATCTTTCTGAATAAATAACTTTTAAATTCTCCCTCTTACGTCACTTCCTTTGACATTTTCTGTCTTATGCTAATCATATTATCCTTCGACTTACAGTCCTGTATTAATTCATTTGTTCATTTTTCCTTTTCATTATTTTTGCGTCTTTTTTCTTTTTCGTTTTTTTCTTCTTTTTTTTAACCTACACTTCAGAATATTTTCCTTTCACGAAAAATCAACTCACAGTTTTTTCATCTTCCTTCGTAAACTAATTGTATTGCATTCGTTTTTTTTTTAACTAATTCCTCTTAATTTCCTGTTCCGCCTGTTTTGTTAGCTTTTCCGAATTCCCTTGTTATCCTTGTTTCATTTCCTCTGTTTCTTGTTATCCTTCCGTTAACATTATTTTCTATTGTCTCCATATACACATCTTCCGTCAATTTGTTGTTGTTGTTGATTTTTGTTTGTTTGTTTGTGTTTTAAGAGTCTTTCTGCATTCTCTTTTTCTCTTTCTTTCTTTTTAAGCAAAGTGGCCTTGCCGTCCATTTCTTCTCTCCATTTTTCCGTTCTCTTTCTCCTTCTGCGTCGGCTGAGCCCCTTTCTGATGCAGTCCAAGGCACAATGACGTCTTTGATGGTGGCTTAACAGACATCCTTGTTGGCCTCCGGGCGTTTTCTGTGCTGACTTTTGAGCTCTCGTCTTGAAGTGCTTGCACCGGCTCGCACTTGTGGTTTAGCATCCTCTGCGCTGCCGGGATAGCATTCTTGGTTAGGAACTGGCGAGATATTTTTATCAAGATAATTGTAAGAGAGAACTTTTTTTTTTTTTACTCTTCATTGTGTGAGGTTGTGTGTGTGTGTGTGTGTGTGTGTGTGTGTGTGTGTGTGTGTGTGTGTGTGTGTGTGTGTGTGTGTGTGTGTGTGTGTGTGAGGAGAGAGAGAGAGAGAGAGATCATATTTTACACAAAACAACCTGAATCGATCAAAGCATATACTCAGGTACATCCGCATTTCTCCAAATTCCTTTTGCTCAGTGACAGTTTCCCTCATAATGGGTTAAAACAGGCTAGTTCTAAAATCTACATACATTACCCACGTCTCGTACTTTTCGTCATGCTCGAATTTCCACGATTTTTTCCCTGTTCCTTTTACCTGATCTTGTGGCGAGGAAAGAAGCAAATTCCACGCCGGGATGATGGACAGCGGATATGCTGAGGCGTCGATCATCCTCCCTCGGATCTTCCCTCAAAGTCTTGCAGTTCTGTTGTTGAAGAGTGAGGAAAAAACGACCGTGCTTTTAGTAACGAAACATTGCTGAACTTGCTATTTAGAGTTCAAAATTCCCTTACGAGGGTTTATTCGTTAGATACTAAGCTCTTAGCATTACAATAGTCCTACGTAGGGACACCAAAGCTGAATTTACCGTACAATATTCATTCGGTTGTTACTAAACGATTAGCTTTACAACAGGTCCTCCTTAGCGTCACCAAAGTTAAATTTACTTTACAGTGTTTAGAGTTAATCACTAAACTATTAGCTTCCCACATTACTGTCACCTAGGCTCCGAA
>NC_051421.1:9127275-9132275 GCF_015228065.2 Penaeus monodon | reverse complement strand
GTTTGTTTGTTGTTTTTCTTTGGGTTCGGATCGTTTTTGGATGTTTGTTGAGTCACGTTTGGGTGTCGTTAGTTTTTTCCGCCTCTTCTTGATACCTTTTCTCTCTGTTTTTTTTTTTTTCTTTTTTTGTTCTTAATTTGACTGTTTGTCTTGTGTGTGTGTGTTTGTGTTTGTGTGTGTGTGTGTTTGTGTGTGTGTGTGTGTGTGTGCGTGTGTGTGTGTGTGTTTGTGTGTATGTGTATGTGTATATGTATGTGTATGTGTATGAGTATGTGTATGTGTATGTGTATGTGTATGTGTATGTGTATATTTATGTGTATGAGTATGAGTATGTGTATGTGTATATGTATGTGTGCGTGTGTGTCTTCACGCGTGTATGAGTATGTGTGCTCCTCCGTGCTTTTATTGAATCAGCTAATCACAGAGTATCACTCAGCATATTATGTGTTCCAGCGCTGTCCTCCCTCCTCGTCCGTCTCTGATTGTGTTACCAGATGTGCTGTTGCCAACCGGGGATGTGTGCGTGGGAGATATTGTGGTTGTATATGAATGTACATATATACTAATAATATATATATATATATTTAATTATATTGTGCGTGGAGATATTTGTGGTGTGTATGATGTTGTCATGTGTTGTATTGTGTATGTAGTGTGTTGTGTGTGTGTGTGTGTGTGTGTGTGTGTGTGTGTGTGTGTGTGTGTGTGTGTGTGTGTGTTTTTATTTGATAAATATATAATCAGTTATATGTATATATATATATATATATATATATATATGTATATATATATATATATATATATATATTTTATATATATATATATATATCATTACATATATTATATATACAAAATATATATATACAAATATTTATATCTATCTATATATATACATATATATATTGTATGTATGTATGGATAGGAAAACAACCATCTTTGTGTACACGTGTACACGTTACTGTGTTTGTGTTTGCATATGTATGGATGTGTGTGTGTGTGTGTGTGTATCATTATTTTGCTCACATTTTATTAACAGCATTATGTAGAATAAGACATATACTCACAAACCCTTACAGTACGCTGAACCACGATAGCAACCGCACAAAAATCGGATAGAGAATCAGAACGAAACAAGACTCGATTAAGCCGAAGCCAGAGCCAACAAACAAACGCAGCCGCACTTCCGTAACCGCCACAGGGAGCAGTTCGTTCTAAGAAAAAAAAAATAATTAGATTCAAAAGAGAGAAAAATCTAAATACGAAAACAATGAGCCACTAGATAATTACCCGACCCTAAAAATAATGATGGTGGACAACTGGATCAGAAATGAGAATTAATGATGAAATGGAATTAATGATGAAATGGTAATAATAATGATAAATTACATTTACGGTAGCATTAATTGAGATATTGACAAGGATAATATTAATAACAATATTAACTACGGTATTACCAACGTTAATTAAAACAACATTAAGAACAACAACCTTAACAGCATCAACAACACTGGCAACAGTGACAACAGCAACAGTGACAAAACAACAATGACAAAAACACCAGCAGTGACACCAGCAACAACAGCAGTGACTACATAACAGTGACAAACACAACAGTGACACCAGCAACAGTAGTAACAACAGGACAAAAACAACAGTGACAAAAAACAGTGACAAAAATAAGTGATAAAAACATGACAAAAACAACAGTGACAAAAACAAAAACTGTGACAAAACCAAAGACAGTGACAACAGCAACAGTGACAAAAGCACTTACAATAACAATAAAATCACGTTTTTGGGTGATTATCCGTAACGAGGGCGTGGCGGACCCTCATCCCGACCCGAAATTCCCCAAGACAAGGGATGGAATTCCTCAAGCGCCCGTGACATCCTTCAATGAGGTCCTAGGGCTGGAAATAGGACTTCTTCCTTCATCCTCGTCCTTCAGTTCTTGTTGCAGGATACATTGCAGTGGCGATTCGATCCGGTGGCGCTGCGAGGACAGCAGAACGCGGAGGAAAAACATCATTAGGGTGGAACGTATTCTGTTTTGATTTTATGTTTTTTTCCCCTTTTTTCGTTTTTCTTTTTTGTGGGATTTTTTTACGTATTTTATTAATAATATGTATATATATGTGTGTGTATTTTTTGTGTGTGTTTTCACTTTTGCTTTTTTAACTTTTCTTTTTGTGGGATACACGAGCCGCTGGTACTGCGATGGACAGTAGAACGAGGAGGACAAAGCATCATTAGGGTGGAACGTTTTCTATTTTTATTTTATTATTATTATTATTTGTTTCTCTCTCTCTCTCTCTCTCTCTCTCTCTCTCTCTCTCTCTCTCTCTTTCTTTCTTTCTATCTTTTTTTACCTTTTTTTTCTTTTTTTCGAGGGATGTGATAAAGGCGTTAACATAAATGATCCAGATCCTCATTAGGGTGGGACGTTTTCTATTTTTATTTTATTATCATTATGTTTTTTCCTCTCTCTGTCTCTATCTTTTTATCTTTTTTTACCTTTTGTTCCCCTTTTTTCCCCTTTTTCCTTTTTTTTCTTTTTTTTGAGTAGTAAAGGCGTTAACGTAAATGATCCAGATCCTCATTAGGGTGAGACGTTTTTTTTTTTTATGCATTTTTGCCTTTTGTTTCCTTTTTTTCTCTTCTTTCTTCCTTTCTTGTTTTCGAAGGACGTGATAAAGATGTTTAAGGTAGATCCTCATTAGGGTGGGATATCTTTTTTTTTACTTATTTACTTTCCTTCGAAGGATGTGAAAAAGACCCTGATTGGGAATATTCCCAAATTGGGACGGCGCTGGCTTAGGGTATGGCGTTTGAAGATAAAGTGGTGTTTGGGTGTCATGTAGCATTTTGGGGTCTTTTTTGTATATTTGTTTGTTTGTTTGTTTGCTTGTTTTCGAGGGAAGTGATCAAAATCTGAAGGAAGATGATGAAAAATTTTCAATGGGTATTTTTTTCTCTCTCTCTCTTTGTGATAATAATCTTAATAAAGATGGTCAGACACATAGTGCGATGATAGTGATTAAAAGATAAAAATAATAAAAGAATGTTACTTATGAGAATGAAGATAACAATGCAGATGACTGATGAGCGTAGGAATGAGATTAGTTTTGATAATGCAGTGGAAATGAAGCTCGGTCAGGGTGTTTGAAAATACGGTGTTTTGATTTCATATATATATATATATTTCTCTCTCTCTCTCTCTCTCTCTCTCTCTCTCTCTCTCTCTCTCTCTCTCTCTCTCTCTCTCTCTCTCTCTCTCTCTCTCTCTCTCTCTCTCTTTCTTTTCTTTTTTCTTTTGTTTTCATGGGATTTTTTTTTCTTGTGATCATAATCTAGCGGACGTCTCTCGCTTTTTATATTTTTTTTTCGTGTATTCTTTATTATATTTATTTTTTTTTTTTTTTTCATTTATTTTTTGTTTGTTTTCGAAGGATATGATGCTTTTTATTTTGATGCCATGTATTCTTTTGCATTTTTATCGTTTTTTTTTTTTCGAGGAAAGTGACTTTTTTCCCGTGTATTCTTTTGCAGTTTGTTTATTTCTTCTTTTTCTTTTGCTTTCGGAGATGTGATTATTTTGTGTATTTTTTGCTTTATGTTTTATTTGTCTTTTTAATTCTTTTGTTTTCGAGGGATGTGATGCTTTTTTGTTTTTCTTTTCTTTTTTCTTTTCTTTTTTTTTTTTCTCTTTCGAGGCGGGGTTACTGTGATCTTGGGGATGTTCGTTTAATTCGCGTGATTATGGTGATTACAACGATAACAACAGTATACAACCACATGAACTACAATGGTGAAGATAATATTAATAATTCAGATAGAGGTGGTATCAGCACTTAAAATAATGTTGATAATGCAGATACTAACCTTGATAATACGAATAATAATGAAAATCATCACAAGCACCATTAACAATGATTATAACAAATACTTAGCACTAGCACTAATAGTAAAAGTAATATTATTAGCAATAATGATAATAACAACACCAAAATAAGATTATGTTAATGGAATGAAATTAGCAGAGACAGAACAAATGTTATATTGTTCGTAAAAAAGGTTCAACTGGCGTGAAATATTTGAATATATATTTAGGAAACCACTTATAAGAATGTAAATATGTGCAGATCTTTAGATGTTTATTAATGTAATATAATCAACCCGAAATAGTGATAAAAATTATGATAAGTTACAAAATATCAACGCCCACACATTTACCTAACGCAAAGGCGCTCTCTTCGTCTCTCTCTCTCTCTCTCTCTCTCTCTCTCTCTCTCTCTCTCTCTCTCTCTCTCTCTCTCTCTCTCTCTCTCATCTCTCTCTCTCTCTCTCTCTCTCTCTCTCTCTCCTCTCTCTCTTCCTCTCTCTCTGTCTCTCTCTCTCTCTCTCTCTCTCTCTCTCTCTTCTCTCTCTCTCTCTCTCTCTCTCTCTCTCTCTCTCTTTCTCCCATTCTCCCTCTCCCTTTCGTTGTTCTCCCTCCTCCCTTTTCCCCTTTTCCTCTTTCCCTTCCCCCTCCCCCCTTTCCCTCCCCCTCTCTTCTTCTCTCCTTCTCCCTTTCCCTATATCCTCATTCCTTTTCCTCTACTCTCCTCTCCCCCTCCCCCTCTACCCCCTCTCTCCTTATCCCTCACCCTTTCCCTATTCCCTCTTTCCTTTTCCCCTCCTCCCCCTCCCCCTCTCCCTCTCTCTTCCTCTCTCTTTCTCCCTCGTTCTTTCCTTTAGATTTGACAGATCGCCTCGACTTCTCCAAATCTCTTTCCGATTCGCTCCTTCCGTTTTGAATTTCCCGCCATCTTTTCCCGGCCAAGATATGGAGGGGGGCTGGGGTGGGGGTTGGGGTGGGAGTGGGGGGGGGGGGGGCTCGCACGACCTTCAGATGCCTCTTTCTTCTCCGCAACTGATGGTGATTTAATGAGAAAAGGGAATACTGTCTGCGTTTGTGTGTTTGTGTCCGGTTTTTTTAATGTTTCTGGCTGTGTCTGTGT
>NC_051421.1:9087439-9092439 GCF_015228065.2 Penaeus monodon | reverse complement strand
TGGCTGCAGTTTGTTTCCATTTTATTTGGGTTTGGGTTAAAAAAAAATCATCTCTCTTTCTCTCTTCACGCTTTTTTTTTTTTCTTACGTATTCGTTTATGTTTTTTTCTCATTGGCTTTTGTTTTTCGTCTCTCACTTTGCCTTTCCTCTATCCCCCTTTTCCCTTTCTCCCACTTCCTCTCCTTTCCCCATTTCCATCCTTTTGCCGCTTCCTCTTTTCCCTCACTTTCCTTTCCTTCCGCCTTTCTCTCGTCGTTCCTCTTACTGCTCCCGTATTTTTCGTTGACTTTTGCTCTCTCCTCTTTCCCTTTCCTTCGTTTTCCATTTTCCTGTCATCACTTCTTGCCCTCTGCCTTTCCTTCGGCTTTTATCATTCCCTCTCCTCCCGATTTCTTTATGCTTTTTTTTCTGTTCCATTTCTCTGTCCCTTTCCTTTTCCTTCTCCCTTTCCCTCCCTCTCTTTACTCACTTTCGCTTTCGCTTTCTCTTTCTCCCTCTCCCTCCTTCCCTCCCTCCATCCCTTTCTCCCTTTCCCTCTCCCTCCCTTTCTCTCTCCCTCCTTCCCTCCCTCCATCCCTTTCTCCCCTTCCCTCTCCCTCCCTTTCTCTCTCCCTCACCCTCTCTCCCCCTCCCTCTCCGTCTCCCTCTCCCTTTGTCTCGCCCTTTATCCCTTCCCTCGAATCGACCTCCATATCTCACTATATTGCGCCTCGCTCGAACCGTTCCAAAATTAGAAACCCGTAATCATCATCATCACCCCCTCCTGCATTCCCCCAAAATTAGAAACCCCTCCCTTCCCTCCTCCCGTTGCCTCTCTGCCCTTTCCTCTTGCCTGTGCAATGCGTGCAACACCGCCTTGATGTCCTGTGCCGCACATACTCCGAGAGGCTGTCAATTTCTGACACTACTTCAGCATTCCCATTATATTCCAAGTCGCCTACTTCAATATTCCCATTATATTCCTAGTCGTCGCCCGAACACTCCGGGGGAGGAGATTGGATTCCAATTTATAGCCGATCAGGAGGGAATTTGCTTTTATTTTTATTTCGTATTAAAAGCTTGGCCTCTTTGTAAGCGGTGAGGCCGTGTGAGTTTATTTGTTTGTTTTTTCGATTTCTTTTTCTTCTTTATTTTCACCTGAATGGAAAATTTTGTATTGCCTTGTCTACAGACGAAAATTATAATGATAATGGTAGTTAATGATAATGTTGATGATAATAATGATAGCAATGCTAACAACAACAATAATATTAATAATAAAGTATGGTATATAAATCCTGCGGTTTTGCAGGCCATCATTTAAGCTTTTTTCAATTACCACTATTGGAAAATCACTGCTCGGTGTCACTTGATTTCATTCCCCACAACTAGTGCATATACACTAAACTTACAGCATTGGCGCACTGTATACAACGTATCCCTAAAAATAACCTCTTAGTGAGTCAGTAGCTAACAGCCTATACATATCTCCTGTAAATTACGAGTTACAATGGTCACCCCCCAACAAAAGGAAATAAGTGGACAAAAAACGGACACCAGAAAACAGAAAACAAACAACATGCGTGGGAAGGGCCGAGGGAACATCGTGCACCGGTAATGGAATAGGCACTGAAGATGGCGCTCGGGGGGGGGTATTATAGGGGGAGGGGGAATACTAAGGGGAAGGGGAGAGAGGGAGGCGGAGAAGGGGGAAGGAAGGGGAGAGAGGGAGGCGGAGAAGGGGGAAGGAAGGGGAGAGGGGAGGGGGACAGGGAATGCGTATGGGGAAGGAGAGGGGGAGAGGAAGCAGAATGGTGATGTAGAATGAGTGATGTGAAAAGGGGGAAAAAGCTCGCGCCGTGAAGGGAACGAGAGGTTAATTCTGTGAGGGCAGGCTGTCGGTGGGCGAGAAAGAGAGAGAGTAAATGAAAAAGAAAGATACTGTGTACATACACACACATAACACACACACGTGTGTGTGTGTGTGTGTGTGTGTGTGTGTGTGTGTGTGTACATTATATATATATAATATATATATATATATATATATATATATATATATATATATATATATATATATTTTATATATAATATATCTATAATATATTATTATTATATAATATATATATATATATATATATATATATATATAAATATATATTTTTATATGTGTGTGTGTGTGTGTGTGTGTGTGTGTGTGTGTGTGTGTGTGTGTGTGTGATTTTCGAATCGAACATAAAAATAAGATACAGTTCTGATAGAAACGACCCATAAGATCATGAAAAAATTGTAGCATATGGATAAAAAAAAAATCTCTATACTCTACCCCCTTCCCTAACTGACCCCTCCCCCTCCTCCATACTCTTCTTTTCGTCACGTCAACGAATTTTCTCCCAGGTATTCTGGAAATGATGCCTCTGTGTCATGTCATTTAGCACTCGATTTCACTAATGAAATACTTATGACTGATATGAACGTCACTACACGTTGTATCTACTATCTATCATTCCTCTCTCTCTCTCTCTCTCTCTCTCTCTCTCTCTCTCTCTCTCTCTCTCTCTCTCTCTCTCTCTCTCTCTCTCTCTCTCTCTCTCTCTCTCTCTCTCTCTCTCTCTCTCTCTCTCTCTCTCTCTCTCTCTCTCTCTCTCTCTCTCTCTCATTCTCTCTCCTCTCTCTCTCTCTCCTCTCTCTCTCTCTTCTCTCGTCTCTTCTCCTGCTCTCTTCTCTCTCTCTCTCCTTTTCTCTCTCTCTTTTCTTCTCTCTCCTCTCTTTCTCCTCTTCCTCTTCTTCTCTCTCTCTTCCCTTCTTCATTCTCTCCTTTATTCTTCTCTTTGTCGGCGGCTTGTCCCTCGTTTAGTACTCGTGTTTCCCACTGCTCTCCAATGGAAACATTTGAATAACTGTCTCAAAATATTGCCTCTTTTATGGCCTCGTTTTCTGTTCTTTTCCTCCGTTGCCTTCTCTTCCGTTCGTCATTTCTCCTCTGGTTTCCCTTCCTGCTTGTTCGTTCGTGTGTCGTTCTTTTCCTTTTGTCTTTCTCTTTCAGATTCTGTCTGTCTGTTTGTATGGTTATCCCACTGCCTCTCCCACCCTTTTTCCCTTTCCCTCTTCCTCTCCCTCCACCCTTTTTCCCTTTCCCCTTCTCTCTCTCTCTCTCTCTCTCTCTCTCACTCTCTCTCTCTCTCTCTCTCTCTCTCTCTCTCTCTCTCTCTCTCTCTCTCTCTCTCTCTCTCTCTCTCTCTCTCTCTCTCTCTCTCTCTCTCGCATACACATACACATGTAAATGCTTAGCCTCTTCCTATCCCTATCTCCCTCCATCTTCTCCATCACCCCCCCCTCCCACCGGGCTCTGTTCCACGACCTTACGCGAGCTGTGTTATCAGTCATTTATCAAGGTCGCTCACGAGCCAACGCCGGCGTGTGGACACTTCGCTTAATTTTCACAGCTGCTGATAAGGCCATGCGCGCCTCGAGGCTTGCACCGTGGGAGAACGGTGGGTGGCCTTTGAATGCGGGGGCGTGTGATGGGGGAGGGAGAGTGCGTGTGTTGGAGGAGGGAGAAAGGGGTGTGTGTTGAGGAAGGGAGGAGGGGCGTGTGTGTTTGGGGAAGGAGGAGGGATGTGTTGTGTTGGCCGAGACAACAGTAGAGAGTGAGTGCGAGGAAAGAGAGAGGGAGGGTAAGAGGGGGGAGAAGGAGGAGTGCAGCAGTTAGAGGGCAAGGACAAGAGGGCGTGTGAGACGGAGCGAAAGGGAAAGAGCGTGAGGGATGGAGAGGGAGGAAGACGGAGAGGAGAGAAGACGAAGAGAGTAGGGAAGACGGAGAGGAGGTAAGAGGGAGCGACGAAGACAAAGAGGAGGAGAGGAGCGAAGACGAGAGAGACGAGAGATGAGAGACGAAGACGGAAGGGAAGACGAGCGAAGACGAGACGAGAGGAAGAGAAGAAGGAGGAGAAGACGAACGAACGAGAGAGAAGACGAAGACGGAAGAGAGGAGACAAGACGATGACGAGACGAACGACGGAGGACGAAGAACGAAGACGAAGACGAAGAGGGAGACAAAGACGAGACGAAGACGAAGACGAAGACAAAGACAAAGACGGAGACGAAGACGAAGACGAAAAGACGAAGAACGAAGACGAAACGAAGCAAAGAGAGAAGACGAAAACAAGACGAAGACGACGAAGAAAAAAGGGGGGAAGAAGACACAAAGAAGAAGACAAAGACGAAGACGAAAACAAAGACAAAGACGAAGACGAAGACAAAGAAGAAGACGAAGACAAAGAAGAAGACAAAGACGAAGACAAAGAAGAAGACGAAAACAAAGACGAAGACGAAGACAAAGAAGAAGACGAAAACGAAGACGAAGACGACGAAGACAAAGACAAAGAAGAAGACGAAAGCGAAGACGAAGACGAAGGAGAACACAGAAACGCGGATAGCGAACCCCCCTCTGTGTTCTTCGAATCCTTGGAGCCACGGACACGCACACAGAGGGACAGAGAATTATGAAAGTCGTCGAGGTTTAATTCGAGATCAAAGGACTCGCAGCCTTAATCACCCTGTCTGTGCATGGCTTCTTCGCATGACTTTGGCGCTGCATGGGAATTATCCGTCGGGTCATGCAGTCTCTTGGGGAGAAGCGTGGAAAGGGCTTTTAAGAGTCTGTAGAGATGGGATCAATTGCAAGTTGACGATCTCTCTCTCACTCTCTCTGTCTGTCTGTCTCTCTCTCTCTCTCTCTCTCTCTTTCTCACTCTCTCTCTCTCTCTCTCTCTCTCTCTCTCTCTCTCTCTCTCTCTCTCTCTCTCTCTCTCTCTCTCTCTCTCTCTCTCTCTCTCTCTCTCTCTCTCTCTCTCTGTCGCTGCCTCTGCCTCTTTCTTTTGTACTTTCTGTTGTCTCCTTGCTTTTTCTCTCTTTCTCTTTCTTATTCTCTCTATCGCCTCCTCTGTCTCTTTCTTACTCTGTCTGTCCTTTTCTCCCTTTGAATCTGTCTCTGTCTCTTTCATACTCTTTCTTTCTC
>NC_051421.1:9079939-9082439 GCF_015228065.2 Penaeus monodon | reverse complement strand
AAGGGATGAAGGGAAAGAGGGAAGGAGGAATGAGCGAGGAATAGGGGAAGGGAGAAGGAAGCGGAAGGAAGGATGGGGGGAGGAGAAGGGAGGAATGGAGGAGGGGGATAGAGGAAGGAGGAAAGGGGAAGGGAGAAGGAGGTTGGAACGTAGGAAGATGAGAAGGAAAGAGGGGCGAAGGGAAGAAGAAGGAGTGAGGAGTGAGGTAGGAGGTGGATAGGAAGAAGGAAGAAAGAAGGGAGAATAGGGAAAGACATGGAGGGAGATGGAGACGGAAGCGTCGCTAGGAGAAGATGAAGGCGAGATGATGGTTGGAAGAGAAATAATGAGGAAGAAAGCGTGACAAAAGGAGAAATGAAAATAGATATTTATTGGTCTGAGACACTGGAAGGGATTAGGCAGATATAAAGGATAAAAGAATATGGAGTAGATAGAGACTAGAAGATGTAGATGACAGATAGCAGACAAGAAATATTAAATAAATCTTAGTATAAATAAAAGAAATTCGATCCTCACCATAACAGGTGAAAATAGCAATAGCAAAAAGAAATTCGAAAAGTTAAATGATTAAAGAAAAATCATAAATGTAAATGAAAGAGAAAGAATTAAAAACAGCAAAAAAAGCAATAAAGAACTACAAAATAAAAGCAGATGAAGAATGAAGAAGAATAAGGAAACAATGACGGCGATGAAAGAAAGGAAGTAGAAAAAAAGCTAAAAAAAAGCAAAGAAAAAAAGAGAAGAGAGAAGAGAAAGAGGAAAGAGGAGGAAAGAGAGAGACGAAGAGAAGAAGGAGAGAGAGAGAAGAGAGAAGAAGAGAGAGAGAGAAGAGAGAAGAGAGAGAGAGGAGAGAGAGAGAGAGAAGAGACAGAGAGAGAGAGAGAGAGACAGACAGACAGACAGAGAGACTAAAATAAATAAAAAAAATCCTTTATACAACAAATAAAACAACGGAAAATGAAGTATGAAAAGCGTAGAAGACGGAAATATTAAGACTCGAGAAAAAAAATTGGAAAAAGTCAACTACGAACAAGAGAAAAAGCGTGGAGAAAATGAAACACGAACGGAATGAAAGAAAGAGATAACAAAGGAAGAAAATAAAGAGCGGAAATGCAGGGAGAGATACAGAAGGTAACCTTGACCCGGATAAAGGGAATGAGAAGGAAAAAAGAGCGAGAAAAAGGCGAAAGAAATAAGCGAAAAGGAGGAAGAGAGGAACAGACGAGACAAGTTATTCCCTTCGTAAATATATCAACAGCGACTTTGTCTGTCCGTTTAAGGGAAAATATGATGCTCGAATTCCTGCAATCGAAACGGAAGGAAAAGGGAAGGAAACGCGAAAATAAGAATATGAAGGAGGGAAAGTGTCAAAGAAAGAAGGAAGATGAAAGAAAAGAGAAGAAAGGGAAGGAAAAATAATGCATAAAAAATGAAAGGAGGAAGAGGAAGAAATGAAATATGTGAAATAAAGTAGAAACGAAATAAGGAGAGGTAGAAAATAAAGAAAATAAGAAGAAATCACGTAAAAATAGAAGATAATAATAAAGAAGAGAGAAAAAGTAACCATAGATATCTGTACTTTTCAAATTTTTTTACGTTCGTCTGTGACTACAGGAGCCCCCCAAATCTTGAAGAAACAAATAGATAAAAAATGAATAACAATTAACCATCCATTGTAATCTTTTTCTACACCTTTTTTGTATACATCAATTCATAAAATATTTCTTACTATATTCACCTCTTACGTTCGCCTGTGACTGTAGGGAGCTCCACCCATTTTTTTTTTTTTTTATAAATAAATGAATAAAAAATAAATAACAAGGAATCAAACATTGTAATCTTTTCCTCCACTTTTCTATATATATATCAATTCATAAAATATTTCTTATTATTTTCACCTCGATTAACAAATACCATTCATAAGTCTTGTCTCTGCTCTCTTCTCTAAGCAGACGTGTATGAATATATTTAAATCCAGAGTTTACAGTATAAACTTTATATTTATTTATCCTTTTATATATTTTTTTTCCCCTTTTTTTTATTTTTTTTGCTCATCTCCTTTTTCCATATGTTTTTTTCTGTTTCCCATCTGTGGCAGTTAGAAAGCTTCCTGTGTTAACTAACCTATGAATGTCATACGGCCGCCAAATGTATTTTATAAACCCCAAGCTATCATTCTTTCGTCCTGAACCTCAGTCAGAACCACAATAACTGGTTCACCATTTTTAGATGAAAGAGAATTAGCGTGTCCGGTGGTAACAGCTGGATGCGAGGGACCAGCGTTGTAGATTTCGCTTTCTCTCTAATGCTTTCTCTTGAACTCTGTCTCTTTGTTTTTATTTGTTCTCTGTTTTTTTTTTTTTTATTTTTATTTTGTATTTTTTTTTTCTTCTTTTCTTTTTATTTTTGTATTCTTTTTTTTTTCTTTTTCTTTTTTCTTTTTCTGTTTGTTTTCTTTTCCTTTTTCATTTCTTTCTCTCTTTAATCTCTTTTTCTTTCA
>NC_051421.1:9074939-9077439 GCF_015228065.2 Penaeus monodon | reverse complement strand
ATCTTTCAAGCTTTGTTTAGCCTTAACTTCAGTGCTTTGTTTGACATTATTTTTATAGCCTTGCTCGACTTAATCTTTATTGCTTTGATTGACCTCATCTTTATTGCTCTTTCACCTTCCCTGTTGCTTACTCTGACCTTATCATTGCTGCTTTGCTTGTCTTCAACTTTATTCCTTTGCTTGACCTTTCCTTATTGCTTTGTCTGAGCTTATCCTTTTTGCTATGTTTGCGTATAGATTCGTTTGTTTGTTATCGGTTGAATATATTGTTGAGAGAGTCGAGAGGGAGAGAGAGAAGAGAGAGGAGAAGAAGAGAGAGAGAGAGGAGAGAGAGAGAGAGAGAGAGAGAGAGAGAGAGGAGAGAGAGAGAGAGAGGAGAGAGAGAGAGAGAGAGAGAGAAGAGAGAGTCTAGAGAGAAAGAGTCAAGAGAGAGAAGGGGGTGGCGGAGAAAGTCGAGAGAAAGAGAAAGTCGACAGATTGAGAGAGTCGAGAGTAGCTAAACAGAGAATCGAGAGAGTGAGTCAGGACAGTCCTAGAGCACAGAGAGTCGAGCGAAAGAGTCAGAGAGAGAAAGTCAGAGAGAGGAACCAAAAGGCCAGGCGAGTAACCCGAAGCCAGGAGCAAAGGCGGGTAGATCTCGGGAAAGAGGCTTGAGCCATTACCTATGCAGGCTGGAGCGGTGACTTGAGAGGTGAGCAAATACAGCCCGAGAGTTAATCATTGCTGCTATGTTGACATGACTGGCCTGTTCCTCCAGCCGGCGTATTGACGTGACCAGCTGATTCTCCGTGGCGATGAAGGAGAGAAGGCGGAGGAGGAGGAAGAGATGGCGGAAGATACGATGATGAAGCAGAGGGAGGAAGGAGGGGTGGAGGTAGAGGAGAGAGAGAGAGAGAGAGAGAGAGAGAGAGAGAGAGAGAGAGAGAGAGAGAGAGAAGAGAGAGAGAGAGAGAGAGAGAGAAGGGGACAGGGGGAGAGGTGAATCTGTCACTAAATGAGCAAGAGAGGAGAAAGAAGGATAAGAGAAATAACAAAAGACAGATGACGTACGCATTCGATAGGAAGTGTTAAGGCCAGATGGGGCAAGTGTTAGATACGAAGATGGAACAAGAAATAAAGAGAGGAAGAAAAATAAACGAAAAAAAAGAAGAAGAAAAAGGAAAAGATAAGAAATATACCACAAACCAAAAGCAAAACTAGAACCAAAAAGATCAAAAAAGAACAAAAAACGGGAAAAAAAGAAACTTGGGCTGGCGAAGAGGGGAAAAATTGGCTTCTTAGGAGAGAGGAGGAGGCAGGCGGCACAGAGGGACGAAGCGCGATGGAAGATGATCATTAATCACGTTGTGACGGAAAAGTTGGATAACCAAGTGTCTCTATATTTATTTATTGGTGATTGATGGCATTGTTTACTGTATATATTTGCGGTTGGTTGATGTAGTCCAATGTATTGACCTCGATTTGAAGCTATGGTTTTATATATATATATATATATATATATATATATATATATATATATATATATATATATATATATATATATATATATATAGACATATATATATTTTTTCTATTTCTATACATATGTACACACACACACACACACACACACACACACACACACACACATGTGTGTGTGTGTGTGTGTGTGTGTGTGTGTGTGTGTGTGTGTGTGTGTGTGTGTGACGTATATAATGTGTATTTATATAATATGTGTACATATATGTATAGCGTGTATATAGGTGTATATGTGTAAAAGGTGTGATTTCTGATTAGCTGATAATGATAGCGTTATGAATTAAAAATAACAATGATAATGATATGATTGATAACAATGGCAGTGATAACAATATGGAAATTAAAAATGAATACACACAAACCACGCGAATTATAAAAAACAAAAACAACAACAAGAGGAAAAAGAACAAAGACAAAATGACGAGAAACAAAAGACAAAGCAAACAAACTTCCCCTGGATCTCGTTCCCTTCCTCTTTCTCCCTTCCTTTATCGTCTCTTTCCTTTCCCTCTCTTTATCATCCGCTTCCTGTGTCACCGTGGAGCATCATGGTACGAAAGAGGCACGTAAAATTTCCCAATGACAGGATACACTGTGCAAAAGACACAACGTCCTCTATATTATGTGATATACTTAATACCACACACTACAACGCTGCTCATTGCACAATACACTCTACACAGCCTACACACCACATTAGTCACTTTGCACTACACAAGACTCTATACATTATATTCTACACGCTAAACAATACAAAACTACATACTTCACAAGACTATAACATATTTCACATTACTCCCTGCCCCTGTGCTCCTATTTTCTCCGTACTATACATTATATTTCATTATTATATATATTATACCACTGTATTTCATATATCGCGATGCCACAGACTACACACTACTACACACTATATGCATGCAACACTCCTACACACTACACACTACAACTCATACCGTGAAATACACACTACACCATATAT